>NW_021604676.1:384149-525135 GCF_004785775.1 Grammomys surdaster | reverse complement strand
CACACACACACACACACTATTATTGCTAACTGTTTCTACTCTTTAAAAGCACCCTTGGAGTATTGCAGGTTATCTTGTTCCGGGGAGTTTCTTGTATACTTCAGGGACACTTCTTTGAATAAGATCCTATGAGCGTCTATTACCAGCAGAGCTCACATTTATTTCATATACTTCCTAGGTCTTTGGCTTATATGTCATGAATTTATTTGTTTCACTTCAAGAAGTTGGCTCTATCCCAACCTCTTTTTATTAGAGGACCAATGTGTCAAAGAACTACACACACTAATGAGAGGAAACTTAATATCTGAAGGCTCAAAGGAAGGAAGATTGACATTTTGATTTCAGAGATTGTGACACATTATCCTTTACATGAATTTATCTCTACCTGATGGTATATATATGTCAGAAGGTCTTTTTTATTTATAATTCAACTATACTTTTAATTTGTAAAAATACAACCAATGGGATAAATTTCTCAAGATGGTAAATTCCATGTTGACCTTTTACTGTCATTAGAAAAAATGAATTCTTAAAAAAAATAAGTAAAGTGCACATCTTTGAACCTTACCCTGAGTTATAGAGATTACCCAGAGAGAAAAGTCAGACCAGTGTTCTCCAAAGAAACCCAAGAGCTTAGGGGGTCTACATGTCCTACTACTTAAAATTCTACAGTTGGAAAACCTACTTAAACACCTCCCAGTCACAACATGGCCTTGGCATCTATCATCCTGAAGTCTAAAGTGCAAAATGCTCCAAACTTGAAGGTGTCTTTAGTGTTCTGTCGGTTCTCAAAAAGTTTTACACTTTGAACTGTCTCAGATTTCAGGGTTTAAATACCAATTGTGAAGTGAGCAAACTCTAGGCAAAACTTCAAAATCAGAAAGACTCTGAAATCTGAAAGATTTCTGGTCCCTGACATTTTAGATTTGAGATATTCAGCCTGTTCTCAAAAGCTGATTTTTTTTATTGAATAATATTTTAACATATTTATTTATAGTTCTATTAAACACTGAAATATATTTTGAATCAAAGCATATTTTGAATTAGTGTATATAATTGTATAGTGTATATAATTAGTGTATATAATTGTGTAGTGTATATAATTAGTGTATTCGGTTTTGCAAATCATGCTCTGGAGTAATCTTGTCATGCTTTTCATCCCATCACTGAAAACAAGAAAAGCTTCGCCCTCTCCCTCCTCCCTCACTCAGCATGTTATATGAATTGATCAACATTCTCTCCTATGGGAATCCTTAATGGTTTCTTGTTTCATAAACCTTTGCATTTAAAAAAAAAAAAGGAGAGAAAAATGTTTGTCTTTATTGTTGTTTAGAGTTGCCGTATTGCAAGTCCAATGCTTCTTAGAAAAGTAGACAGGAGCTTCTGTCTTAAAACTCCCAAGTGATGTTGTTTATGGTCTCTCTGCAGCTAGACCCTGAAGCTAGCACTATTCTGAAAGAACTTCAAAGCAAACTCAACGGGGTTCTGGATGCCCTCAGCATCACTTATGGAGAAAGGTGAGCAGCCTAATTAGCTGTCTGACTAATGTATCAGGTCTCATTTGTAATGATCACTCACTTCGCTTCAAGCTCTGGTCTAAGCATCATCTCCTCTGAAAAGCCTTTCGTGACTCCAGGATCCAAGAGTGATGCCTTGCAGATGTCTGTACATCCTTTGCTTTGGTGGTACTCGCAACACCTGTCTCTAGGCTTTCATGTTTACCTCTCTCAATTTTCTCTAAAGGCAGAAATCTTAGCTCATAACCACTTGCAATGCAAGTGTGGACTAGAGAGCAGAAAGTTCTGGAGAGAATAGAGAGAGGGAGGAAGAAGCAAAACTTACATAAGAAGCATTTGGTAGAGCCTTGCATGCAGTTGTGCTTGCGTTTCCGAAGGGTGATACCCAGCTCTGTACCAGATTACATCAGCACAACTTAGAGTTCATGACCCCAACTACCTCACGAGCAAGGGTTTAGAGACTATGGGCATCTATATTTTTAAGTCAACTTGCCTCATCTCTGATATGTTTCTAAAGAACAAAAAGTGATCTGATATGAACTTTATTCCGCCCCAGTATGAAAGAGCAATCATTTTACTACCAATTATTAAAACAGGTGTAAATTAAATATGTCTTTGAAGAGGTTCATTAATTTAATATAAAATTTGTTTAAAAATTACTTCTATATATGTTTGCTTATCAATTTAAATTACGTGCTCGGTTTCCCAGTGTGGCTAAAAAATTATCTTTATGACAAAAGCTACCTGATGAACACCACTCACCTTCTATTTGGTTCTAGATAAATGATTTGGAAACATTTCATGATAACTAAGGCCATACTTAATGAGAAAGACCACAGGAAGTATTGTGTTTTCTCAGATAGCAGAATGAAGCACCCCAGAACTTAGCGTCCTCTTGATTGTCAGAGGTGGGATCTCAGTTCCTCTAAGCTGGGTAGTCTTGCTGGAGCCTAACTTCACAGGTCAGACACAGAGCACCCTGTATGGAGTTTAAGACACTTGTCCTCCCTTTGCTCTGCATTGAGCTTAGTATCTTGCCTCTGTGCTGGGTTGCTTCTGACCTTCATGAGCCTCCTAGCTCAGCCTGACTGCTAATTAGCAAGATAGAGGCTCTCTCTACCTTGGGTTTGAATGGAGGAAATTGTTTCAGAGATGTGGAGTTTGATTGCCCTAGCATGAGGTGACAGTGATGGGGCTTTCATTCAGTCCTGTTGGGCTGGCCTCCATTCTAGTTGTGAATTAATGAGTTAAGCAAAGAAAATTGTTAAAGAACAAAAGGGGGGGAAAGGTTGCCTTCAGTTACAAAAGGAAGTAAGAAATTATTTAGTGATTTTAGGGGAAGGAAAAGAGTCTAATAAAGTGAGACCTGCTCATAACTTTATGGGAAGTAAGATAGTTAAACAGAGCAGAAACTATTTCTGTAAACTGTCTAAATCTTCTTGATGAGAAAATTTTGAACTTGTGTTTTGTTTAAGAAAGAGAAATACTGAATATATTAGCAAGATTTATCATCCCAATGATGCTACAAAGATTAAATTATATATGCAGATTTAGAAAAATTTAGACAGACTTTGGTTGTGAAGGAAAGATTGGTGCTATCAGGGCTGTAGAAGTACTTTATTCTTACAGGATTAAGTATGAGTATGGTTTGACCAGAGTTTAAAAAGAAAAATCCCAGGGAAGGCAAGCTGTAAATCCCAGCAGCTGCATAGAGGAGGAGGAAGAGGGAGAGGAGGGAAAAGAACAGAAATCAGCCATGTAGTAGAAAGGATGGCTTTAGGAAAAGCACGAGAAAGCCAGAAACATCTGAGCAGAGACAGAACAAAGGAAGACAAAGGCTGTGCTTTTCTGTGTAATTCAGTAAATAGGTAAACTCATGAGCCTGAAGCAGCACTGCTGCAACCCAGCAAGTGACTGTACTGGGAAAATGTTGGGAAGGAAACTAAACAGCCAATTACTCTGCCTGTCTCCTTGGCATGATTTAAAATGATCCCACCTTCCTCAGGGCTGGTCTCACCTTCCTAGGAGTTGGTGTCACCTTCCTTGAAAAGTAGTCCTTTACACTAAGTCTTTGCAATGTTAGATCTCCAACTAGGCTGGAGATTTTTCCTTTTGGCCAAAATGAAATATTTTTCACTTAGTGGGTCGTCATTGCTGCTGGATTAGGTGTAAATAATTCAAGGCTGTCTCCTACGAACTCTCGGGGGATGGGGGGATTGTTTGGTTCCTTGTGTGCCCAAGACGGATTCTGTCATTCGTTCTGGGCTTAGTGGAGCTTGTCAATAATGTCTTTTTTCAAAAAAAAAAAAAAGAATAGAAGAAAAGACTGACACAAATACAGAATATCATATATTTTATCCTACACACCAAAAACTCATAGATACCCAGTACCCAATCTTACATTATTTTTAAAATATTGCAATGAATTGAGTTCAGCTAAGGTCATTTGTGTTCTTGAAATAAACAAGCCACCCATCATGCTTGCCTTGTTAGAAGAATAATTATTTTACGCCGTTGCTATGATACATCACACACAGGTGGGTGTAAAGTCCATGGCAAGCAGCATGATCATGTTGCAAAGTCAATCTGGAGAACTACATGAGCCTGCTCCCCTTGGGAGCTGAGGCTGAAGCCTTACAAATAAGAGCAGAACTCATTCCAAAAGCATCTCATGTCATTAAAAAGTTTAGACCGTTCTCAGTACCCTAGGTTGTCAGGTTGGCTTTTCAATAATGCCAGGAAGAAGGCAAACTGGTCTGAGGCCATTCATAGGCTACTGACATGCTTCCAGATCACCTGCCTCCTCCAGACCAAGTGAGTTCATGTCAATGATGAATAAAGATGGTCTAAAAGGTTCAAATCTTGTGCCCCTTAAAATTTTGCTTGGACACACATTGTTCTCTTACTTTGGTTCAGTCCATTTCTTTACTGGAAACATTAGTGCCCGAAGCTGGCTGGTTTAGATGTAAATAATCCAAGGCTATCCCCTAGGAAATCTCAGTGGGTATGGGTTGGGGGTGTTGTTTGGTTCCTTGGGTGTCCAAGAAGGCTTCTGTCATTAGTTACTGGTTCTATGTTTAGTCTAGCTTGTCAATAATGTCTTTTTCAAATAAAAATGTATAGAAAAGGAGAAGACCTGGTAAGTGAATTCACTAGGAATGAGACAGAAGGGTTTTCAGGTGAATTGTGGTTTAGTTTATTCTAGGGTCATGCAAAATCAGAATGCCTTTGTCCTTCTATACCATGAGCTCTTCCTTCAGATGCCCCACCTCACATCCCTGCTACTGACTGAGTTCACAGTCTAAATCTGCTCAGGAGCCTGCTTCTTACACATTGGAAACAGATTCAGTGTGCTTTGCTCAGTCCATCCCTTACCTCAGTGTATGGGCTTGACAATCAGGGCAAGAAAAGGAAATTACTTTAGAGGTAGTTACAACCAGAAGAATCATTAATGCCACTGTGGTTAATCAATCATGTAAGCATTTCCAATATTGCTTATATTCTATCACAATCTCAAATATCTGTGACTATTTCCATATTAAATATAATTATATATATATTTGCTGCAAATACACACACACACACACACACACACACACACACACTGCAAAGATCCATGCCTGCCCTATTTCGTCCACCTTTCCTTGTAGACAGCAAAGGCCAACAACAGCTCTAGCCACATCAAAGCTAATTGATGAGAGTTTAGAAATGATTACGATGAGAGACTAGAAGAGGTTATTCCAATATAATATAAACAGGTACTAAAGGAGCCACACCCATAGATATCATGAGCCAAATCAGATGTCAGTTATGGAGTTGCATCATAAGTAGTAAAATAAAAATGTCCAAAGAGAAGCCCAGAGACAAAGACAGATACTAACATAATGGTGGATATAGACCTTGACCTTGAGAGATTTAGAGTTACAAATCAAGGGTTTATAAACCCACTATTAGAAGGCCAGGAAAAGAAAAGATACCCAAACTGCCTAATTTTAAATCTATTGAATGCTTTCTAGCTCTGAGGAAAAACAAAAACTTTTAAAAAATGAAATATTTCACAGCAGACTAACTAAAATATTTTCCATGTAGTAAATGCTAAAGTAGGTGAAAGGTCTCATGTTTTGTGAGGACAACGAGTGCTCATTTTGTTCATTTGTGTGTTCTGAACACATGCTTGGAACATAGTATGAATTTATTAAATATTTGTAAATGTGTGCACATGGAAAAAAGCACATATATATTCCATATAACACAGACAACAAGCAATATACAGTGAAGCTTCAAATCTGTGTACAAAATCCAAGGAATTGATGTGTTTGTAACCTCTCTAATAACATGACCTGTGTTATTGCTGTGTAGGGGGAGAAGACAAGACTGGCTTGATATCAGTGCTGAGGTCAAGCTCAACCACCGCCTTATTACCACTCAGAAATTCAATCATCTCCCATGCATTCTTTCTCCTAAGTGGTTTTTCTTCACCTAGGTGCACTTATGATCTAATTATCCCCATTGTTTTAAGCATCTTAGTAATGAATGTCAAGAATCCACTATTTTAAACTCCCCTTTGCCAATCTCAGGTGGAGACCACAAGCATCAGTGCTAAAGATGCAGAGAGTGAATAGAAACAGTACGAAGGTGACTCTTCGAGGCTATGTAAATCCTTAGAGATGAGACAAGAGGCAAAGCAAGTGGAAAGAGATGTTCCAGGGATGCATTCAACCAACCTTCACTTCTTAATAGCTTTATTATGATGTCATTGACATGTAAAACCTATATAAATTCAAGGCACACTACTTGATAATCCCAGATATGTATCATTATGAAGCCATCACCACTTTCTACCTTTGTCATATATATGTCAGTTCTTCACTACTTCAGGGTAGTAATGGTCAGTCAATTGGAAAAGAGTTGCTGGAAAGAGTGAAGAAAGCAAAGAGTATGTGGAGTTACAGAAAATGGGGAAGAACTTGGGTTCCCATGTCCATAGTCACTCTAGAGCAGTCATTTCTTCAAATGAACTCAGGCACAGCAGCTGTCACCACCACAGATGGAAGCTGAATGAACAGCCATCACTGTTGCATTGGCTCACCTGTTGACCTTCCCAGTTGTCTGTTTTGCATACAGGGAGAGGTTCAGAGTATGTGTCATCTCAACTAAGCCCTCAAACAAGCGGGGAAGGAAAACAATTCCATTTGAAATGGTTCAGTCTACAGGAAGTAGAATCTAGACCAGGCAACCTATCAGCTTCTCCTCCAGAGTTAATGTTCTCTATTTCAGTTTCCAACTTGTAATTGAAGAGTGTATAAAGCAGATGGGTGCTGAGCTAAATCAAATGCGAGCAAATGGGAACAGCACAGCGAATAAGAACAGTGCAGCGATGGATGCGGAGGTTGTGCTGAGGCCGCTCATGGACTTCTTGGATAAGACGTGAGTTGCCTGCCCACCTTAACCTTTCCAAGTGCCCAGGAGTCCTAATAATGACTGATAATTCTTTTGGGGGGATTTTTGTTTTTTTCTGCACAAGGTGACTTGAAAAGAATGTCTGGGGAGATTGCACAATAAATAAAATTTGTCAGACAAGCATGAGGACCAGGTTTTGATCTCCAGCATCCATGTAAAACAGCCAAAACAGGTGGCTTGAGGGTTCAGAGGGTATACTGCTTTTGCTGAGGACCAGAGTTTGGTTCTCAGCACCGACAGTGGGAAATTCACAACTGTCTGTAACTCTAGCTCTGGAATCCTCTTCTGGTTTCTGTAAGAACATGTACTCACATGCACCTACTTATATAAAAGCAAATGCAGAAACATGTAATTAAAAATAAATCTTTTTTTTTAAGACAGCAGCAGCTGGGCATAATGGTACATACTTTTGAACTAAGTGCTGAAGATACAGGGACAAGTGGATGCCGGGGTTTCACCTGCCAGTCATCCTAGCATAATTACACACACACACACACACACACACACACACACACACAAGGATATGTGCTTACAAAACAGAACAGCACACTTTCAATAGTGTTTGTATAAGGAAGAAGAATGAGAGGAAACTAGTGTTGGTGGCTGGCAGGGAGCTGCTGTTTCAAAGCACAGAATCGTTTCAAACTCCCTGCTCCTCAGATAGCACATTGTTTTCCATTCTTTGGGCCTAAAGGCCAAATTGAATCCAGAATATCTGATTTCTCTTCAGAAACCCACAGGAGGACAAAATAGCACATGTGTGAATACAATGAGTTCAGCAAAGTCTGACGTAATTGGTGCCCACCTGTGTCCAATCCAGCTCTAATCACTGGAGAGAATCAGAGAAAGCCCAAGTCCCTGGTGCCTTTGAGATTACAGTCTGTCCAGGGGCTGGGTTGGCATGGAGTGTTTACAACAACAGCAGCAACAACTACAACAACAAAAAGCTCTGCTCAATCTGTTGGTTGGTTGGTGTGTGTTTTGTTTCCTTCCTGTCTCTATGCTCAAAGGTTCTGATTTAGTGAATTGGCCATAGACTTAAGGCAACAATATTTTCAAATACATTCCCAGTCCTGCATCATTTACTTTAACAAATAGCTACACGATTTAATAAATAGGGATACCAGTTGAACATCCCTAAATCAAAGTTCTCGAATCTGAAATATTCTAGAATCTGAGCCACAGTCTTGAGGTTTCCAGGTTGGGGAGGTAGTTCTCTGGCACGGGCTTTTCTAGCAGATGCTAGGCCCTGGGTTTGTGCAAATGAATTATTCTTAATAGAAATGTAAACAGTGAATTAATCCTGCAGCTATATTTCTTTACCTTATGTAAATCCACAGAGAAACCAAGATTCATTTAAAACTGCACCTCAATAACTGAACAATTAAATGATCTATCTTTACTTTCTATGCTAATCTGAATGCCCCCCAGCCCCATCCCATGACACTTGCATATTACTATTGATCTGGCTCTCTGGGCGTCAGTGTGCTTCCATGATCTCTCTCCAGACCCCTTCCTTATGGTTTCATCCTCCTCATTCATTTGCATATCGCTCCCTTTCTCCCCTATCTCCATTCTCTGGTTGGCAGAATCCCACCCTATTCTCTATTCTGCTCAGCCATTGGATGATCAGCATTTATTGACAAGGTAGAGAATAAATGGTTAGAGCTGTTTACATGAATTTGAGAGAGGAGATTTTTGGTACAAGCATTATAATGCCCTGCCCAGATTGAAACAAGATTGAGACACAGTGTACAAAAACATTATGCCTACAGGTTTATGCCCCAGCACTGGGAGGGGGGTGGAATGAGGATTTTGGAGCACTTCAGATTCCAATATTTTTTTGCCTTACCAATAAAAATATTTCAAAACCCCTAAATTCAAAAATCGGAGACAGTTGTGCTTACAAACATTACAGATGAGGTATGAGCTGTACTCAGAATCAGAGCTAGTAGTGGACAAAAAAATCAAATATCTTTGAATACACACGAAAGATCCATGGTAATTTATATGCATATGTTAATTTACATACATTATCTCATGTATTGTTGTTGTGGCAAATTATCAAGGGTATAAGAATTAAAAAGAGAGATTGAATTGAGCAAAATCCCTCAGGAAGAGCCTCGTCAACACACTCACAGGATCTACTTCTTCTCCAATCCCTTTGCCTATAACTGCAAATGTAAGACTGATGTCTGAATGCCTTCATTTCAGTAAGTCTTACTATCCTCTGTGAGTAAAAATGTTGTGGAGGATAGACAGATGGGTGGTGCAGTGTGCAGAAGGTAGGCAGGCAGGAGGATGTATGGAAAAGAAGAAAACAAAGAAATGGAGCTGATAAAGAAAGGGAGAAAGGGTGTCTCTTCTTATCTTCAGTTTCTCAGTGCAGAATTTTATTACATTATCCACTAATGTCTCGTTAGAATTTATCTTGCTATGCAGCTCTCTATCAAAATATAGAGTTCAGTCTCTACAAACATTAGCATTTGGTTGCTGAATACAGTGGTTATAGAAAATAGGAGTGGATGATCCTGATTCTCTTATTTGTCATGTGTGTGATTTCTTTTCAGAATGCCAATCAATGGTTTGAATCACCATTTTTCACTAAGAAAGCCTCTACTTTACATACTCTGTAACCATAATTACATCTAGGTAATTTTGATAATACCAATTGCTAGCAATGTAATTTTTGGATATATATTACCAATTATAAAATACAAGAATGGAGAAAGTGAGTTTACTCTTATTTTTAATACATTTAGGTAAGTTTACATTCTTTCAAAAATATTTTATGTTTATGAATATTTGATATATGCCGTACGCATGCAAAGCCCATGGAAGCTAGAAATCAGCATCAGATTTCCTGGGACTGAAGTTATAGACAGTTGTTATAGACCTGCTCTGTGGGTGATGGAAATCAAACCTGGGTCCTCTAGAAGAGCCATCAGTTTGCTTAACCGCTGAGCTACCTTTCTGGCCCCTATTTTACATGCTTAATAGTCGACTTGTAATTATATCAGATTATATCATCTATGTGGTGTTCCTTACCATTCTTAGCAAAATGAGATTGCATTTAAAGTTAGAAAAGAGTTACAACCTTTCAAAATATCTGGAAGTTATTTAACAATATTTAAGTCAAAAATAGTTGTATGAGATATAGAAAGTTGAAGACATTCTCTGAGCTCAGTTAGATTGTGTAACTTTAAAGTCATTAGCTAGAGGATGTGTCTGGTAATTTTATGTCAACTTGACACAAACTAAAGTCATCTGAGAGGAGGGAACCTCAATTAAGAAAATTTCTCCAAAAGGTTGGGCTGCAGGCAAGCCTGTAGAGCATTTTCTTAATTAGTGATTGATAGATGGGTCCTGGGTTCTATAAGAAGGCAAGCTTAGAAAACCATGGGCACAAAGACAATAAAAAGCACCCCTCCATGACTTCTGCATCAGCTCCTGCCTCCAAGTTCCTATCCTGTTTGAGTTCCTGTCATGACTTCCTTTAATGAGGAATTGTGACGTGGAAGTGTAAACCAAATAAACCTTTTCCTCCCCACGTTGCTTTGGTCATGGTGTTTCAGCACACAGCAGTAACAGTGACTACAACAGAGGAGATATTTCAAAGTAAAACATTGATTCTACTCTCAAAGGCCTTGATTATTTTGGAAGAGAAAAAAGAAGGCACATAAATACACATAATAAGAGAGTGATGGGCTTGTCAGAGAGTGGGAATTTCATTTAATCTAGGTACTTTAAAGGTGGATAGGATCTAAATGAATACTGATGGGGAACAGACACAGGGGTAGAAAAACTTGACTGGGAAATGAAAAATATGATCACCTATATAATGTTAAATCCCTTTTGCTAATTGTACATGTGGCACTTGAAATCATATACTTAATTAGTTCTTCATCCAGCCAGTCTGGATAGTTCAGACTGCAAAATGTTTTACGATTCTGACTGCATTAAGAAAGCAGTTATTGGATTCCTCCTTGGGTTTCTATTATATAAAGCAAACAATAGTGGCCCAAAAGTCTTCAAGGTCATTTTCAAAAAATCCCTGTAGAAATCACATTATATTAGACTATGCCTCTGCAAATAAAACATTTCTTAACACTTTACCTTCTCCCTGAAGTCCAGGCTCTGCCTGAAATGAGCTGTACACTCTATTTCCAAAAACCTACAAAGAGCTACAAGCAAGCCACTGGCTTTATTTGCTTTTCCTTGGTTCCAGTCTAACCAGGACAAATTAGAATGCCCAGTCTGTGAGACATCCAGACAAAACAGCATCTATTCTTCAACTTAGCTCTTTTCGAGGCTGAAAATTCTAAATCAGTAGCAAAATGGGTTCCAGTTGTGCTCCGAATGTCTCTGAAGCTCTGCCTGTGTGCTGAGATTCTCACTGTCTAGACACCCGTCTCTTATTTGCTGGAGATGTTGCCCTTGACATTAGCCTCCAAACTCACCCAGAGGAGCTTCTTTGCAAGTACATTGGGTTTCTATATAAAATAGAGCTAGGAGAAATACTTCTATAGGGATGTATATCTTAGCAATCTCCCTGTTGGTATCAATTTTGATTTGTTAAATACCATTTATTCTTCACCATCCATGTCATTTAGTGTGGAAAAAAAATGCTCAGCTCTACCTATAATAACATACTACTGGTGTTATTATTTCTGAGCCCAAAAGTACTGTGGAAGTCAGGAGACTACCATAAAATATGCACTACATCAGCCCTCATTATATCGGGGTCAAACTACTGCCACTAAGATTATCATTGAGCCCAGAATAATATTGTAGATATTTGCATTGCTATCTTCATCTTCTCTGGGCCTTCATATATGAGGACATTCATGACGCATAGCACATGATGCTGAAAGATGCACTTGACTTAGAAAAACCAACCTGACTGGATCTCACTCACTAACTTCCCTCTTCAGAGACATCTCTAAATGTCTCTGAGTCCATATTTGATTTTTAAAATGAACATAATTATATGAGAAATACATGCAGAAGAGTCTTGTAAAAACAAGTGTGTATGGCATTAAATGAACACCAGAAAATGTTAATCCTTATCTCAAATGAGGAAAGCTTGAAAGACACAACTCACCTGTCTGTGTTAGCAAACTCTGGATTCTGGACAAACTGAAAGATGTCTGTGTCACATTGTCATATTGGTCCACAGCCCAGGAATGACAGTAATACATCCTGATGAGAATGTGGGGAAAGGGAGCCCTTACTTACTCATTGGTAATGGGAGCACATATTATCCAACCACTATAAATCAGTATAGAAAGTATGTATATGTATGTGTATGTATATGTGTATGTATATAAAGTAGAGTTGCCTGTGATCCAGCCACACCACTTTCACGAACATATCTGAAAGATTCTTAGTCAACATGCCAGAGGGACATGTACATATCCATGTTTTTGTAGCACCATCCATAGCAGCAAAGTTGTACAATCAGCCTAGGTGTCCAGCAACATATGAATGGATGAAAAAATATGGCATACATATGGAAACACACAAAATGGTATTTTATTTACCAGTTAACGGCAAACTTTTTGCTCATAGAAAAATAGATGCAACTATTTTCCTCTGATTTCATTTTCTAACAAATGAACTGGATAATGTACAGATGGCTAAATATATTTATGTATTATATATAGTTATATATTATATATCTTTTTCCATAATTATACATGTATATAATATATATAAATGCATATATATATATATATATATATATATATATATATATATATATAAAATATGTTTCTCCCATAAGTGTAATCTAGTATTTGAACATTGTAAGGAGCCCACCTGTTGAAGGAGTCTAGTGTCAGTGGTGAATGTTGTTATCTGATCAGCCTTGTAACCTGGTACATGAGTGAGACTCGAGTAAATGTACATTTAATCTTGTTTCAGATTAAGTCTTTCAGCAAAAATCTGTGAGAAAACGGTCCTGAAGCGAGTTCTGAAGGAGCTCTGGAAATTAGTTCTTAACAAGATAGAGAAACAGATTGTTCTCCCTCCACTGACAGACCAAACAGTACGTACCTACAGTGTGGCATCCTCACACACATAACATCCTTTCTGATTGTCTTCTATTCAAATGAGTAGTTTTGGTATAGATAAATATAAATTAATCCATTTGGGGAAATTTGTTCTTGGTATAAAAATGTTTAACAATGGTTGATTAGAGAACATTAAATGGATTAAAATCCATTTTTAAAATATGAAAGCAGTTATCTAAGTTCATATTTAATTGTCACTCAAAACTTCATCTCTTACAAAAAAAATTAAGTCAGTGGGTCTGGAGATGTAGCTCGGTTGGCAGGACACTTGTCAAGTATGCACAATGCCCTGGGCTCCATCCTCAGCACCATATAAATTCAGGTACAGTATGGGACACCTGTGATTCTAGTCCTGTGGAGACAGAGACAGGAGTATCAGAAGTCCAGGGTCACCCTTGGCTACATAGAAAATTCAAGAAAGAGATGGGGAAAAGGAAGAGAGGGAGGGAGGAAGAAAGAAAGGAAAGAAGGAAGGGAGGGAAGGAAGGTGGGGCTCAGACCTGTTTCAAAGAGAATCAAATATTGGGGATCCTCCACATAGAAATATGTACCCAGAAGGGAGTCAATGCATGGCAAACTACCCTTTGCTTTAATTTGTAAAGTTATCCAATTACATACATATTTTAAATCTCTATTTAATTTAATAATATATATAATACTTATTATACATAATATTATATATAAATTAATGTTACTATGAATTCACAGAGAACAGGCTGATGTTCAATATGGCCACTATGCTTCTTAAATGTTACCACTTAAGAAAGAAGGTCTGTGCAGTCCAGTCATATTGAGTTCTTTTCACCGTTCCTTTCAACTTTCCTCTGTGGCCTCCCTGCTTGGAGGTTAATAGAGGAGATGGCTTTCTGTGGATTTGAAGGACTTGATTGTATCTCACACACAGAAAAATAAAAGAAGCCAGAAAGATCAGTCAACAGCAGAGCTGCACAATGATCAAGTGGCCACATGGTGCACACTTTTCAGTTCACACATGCTGAAACAAGCAATAAGAAAAAAAACCAACTAACCTAGTATTTGGGATAATTGACTTTTTATGTGACTGAGGGAGCTAAATGGGTGCAAATAATAAATAATTATAAACTACACTAATAGACATATCAATACTGTTATTCATGCATGTTTGGTCCCTATGTATGTCCGATAGCAGTATATGTGTAGAAAATATTTTCTTATACTATAGGGAAAGACGTAAGACAAAGATGTTTTTGTTCACTTAACTCCAAGCCACAAATGTATAATTTCTTCCTCTAGAGCCTACATCTGTGGACAGCCAAATCACATACAAATATTCAAACACAAAGAAATCTTACTCTGCTAAAGCAACTAGTGTATTTGATAATGCTACAATGCAAGTTAGCATTCATGGACTTGATTAGCAGGAGAGTGATAGCAGTGGGCTAGAAATAAATATTTTCCTTGACCAAAAACATGGGCATGGAAGATGCTCTCAATGTGGCTACTGCACAGACCTGTTTCAAAGAGAACCAAATATTGGAGATCCTCCACACAGAAATATGTACCCAGAAGGGAGTCAATGCATGGCATACTACCCTTTGCTTGGAGAAGTACTTGAAGAACTACCTCACAATACAGCTTTAGCCCATAACTGAACTTGGGTGTGTGTTTGTTTTGCATTGCATTTCAATCATGCCCAAGTGTGTTTGGGTAGGGATGTACCTATGTACCCACCAAGGGTATAGTATGGCACCCTTTTAGAGGTCAGAAGACAATTTGTGGGAATCAGTTTTCACCTCCATTATGCAGGTTCATGGAGATCAAACTTGGGTCACCAGGCATGATGACAACTGCCTTTATATGCTTAACCATCTCACTGTCCCAGTTATTTTTAAAGGTTCTTTGGTGAAATTTTGCTTAAGCTTATGTTATATTTTCCATTGTTGCTTTCTGCATTAATTCCAGTGCATTGTTCAGTTTGAAGACTATTGGATTTCGAGAATATACATGTAATGTTACATCAGAAACACCATATGTAACATTCCATTCTCTAGACAAGGTCTTTCCTAGAAAAGTATATGATGATTTCAGGGCTCACTGAGGTCAAACTGATTCTATTGTCCATGGCCAAATAGCATTGAAGCTTTAAATTAATGTCCTAGGCATACTGTATTTGGTACTAGAAATAAGTAGAATAGCAGAAAAATTATAGCAACAGAAGAAAATGAGTAATGGTTCCTGTTTATAATGACTATATACTCTGAGATGGAAGAGAACAGAAAGAGTAATTGAGAATAGCCCACTCCCTCACTGTGACTTTATGCCCAAATGCTAGTGAACTTGACCAAACTTAGTAACTTTCCAGTCACATAGAGTGGCAGACCTGCTCCCTCTGTCTCATTTTAGAGTGTTCTGCATGACTTACCTAGTAATTTCCAGTGGTGGTTATTGTGATGGTGGTTGTGGTTAGTTTGCTTGCTTGCTTGCTTGCTTGCTTGCTTGCTTGCTTGCTTGCTGGTTTGCTGCTGCTTGCTTGCTGGCTTGCTTGCTGGCTTGCATGTTGGCTTGCTTACTTGCTTACTTGCTTATTTGCTTGCTTGCTTGCTTGCTTGCTTGCTTGCTTGCTTTTGTCTAGGATCCTGGTGTTCTAGGGGAATCTCCTACTCCAAAAGGAGTTGGGGAAGTCTCTGATAGATGTCACAACATTTCAGAAAGAACATCCTTACCTTCTTCAAGCTTATGTCTTAAAATTTTGCACACATTTATTTTGAGGAGTAGAACAAAGGGTGTGCCTCTCAAGAAACTAATGTTTGGCCCATATGATTCATTAAACTGATTACCCACAGTGCATCTGCTTCTACAACCCAGACTTAGCACTCCCAGAAGTGGGACAGTGATGCTGACTAACATGCCACCAGCCTTGCTGATAATTACTGTCCCATCTTTAGAATAGGTCCATTATGCACTTCTGGCATAAACTCAAATTATCATAATGGAAATAAAGAAGACTCTACTTTGATCTTGAACTCTACTACTGAAGATTTACTGACCCAGCCCTCCTTTTCTTTTTCTCTCTGTGTTTCCAGGGACCTCAGATGATCTTCATTGCCGCTAAAGATCTTGGACAGTTATCCAAACTGAAGGTAAGAAGCTGGAAGAAACTGGTTGGCCTTAAGTGAATGACCTAACTATGGCCCCACAGATGCCTCCCTCCTGCTAGGAACAGCACGTTGACGCCAGGATGAAAATATGCCCTTTTATGGCTGTACATTGGCTTTAAGAGTTTCTAACTTTGAGGGCTGGAGAGATGGCTCTGTAGTTAAGAAGAGTAGATACTCTTGCAGAGGACCAGGATTCAATTCCCAGCACCCTTAGGGTGGCTCACAATCATCTGTAATGCCAGTTCCAGGGAATCTGATGCCCTCTTCTGGCCCTTGTATGTACTGCACTCTCTGGTAAACAAATATACATAGAGAGAAATACTCATAAAGTAAAACTAAATAATTTGTTCTCAAAAATTCTGACTTTGGAAGCAAGTAATATGACATATTTGTTTTACTATATTAAACATGTTTTGAATAAAGGTGAAACGAGTACTACATAGAGCTAGTGAAACATGGAAAGGTCTTGAAGTCAAGAAATACAATAAAGGAAAATTAAATTCACCAAAAAGAACATTAAACTCTCAAACTTGTTCACCTCCCCATTACAAGTGAAAATCTATTTACAAAATAGTCTTGATTTTCATTATTGTTTCATTATTGTTTCATTATTATTATTGATTCCCAAGCCTTTGAATAAGCTGTAGGATACAAACTTCTCTGGGTAAAATATATGTTGTTCCTATTGTGTTCCAACTTACTAGAATATAGTTCAAGGATGTGATCCAGGCATGAAAGGTGGGTTTCTTTTTTTTTTTCTAAACTCTGTTGCATGAGCTAAACACTTAGCTTTCTGAATTATAAATGTAATACTTTACAACTTTGAGAAATTTACTACTTGATTTTTAGAGTTACTGCAATCATCATGCCACTTTCCACTTTGTCTCAGAAGTATCAAGGGTGTTGTTTTATCTCACAACACCAAGAGAAAATAATCAACTCATATGATTATTTACTTGGATAAGACATGAGATTAGAATGTCAGTATCCTAATGCTATCATCTGCATTACATCTAAAAAAAAAAAAAAGTAATCATCACCTAAAATTGCTTCCCACAAGTACTGGGTGCTGTGGATGGTGGAGATGGAAGATGGGAAGTAGATGTCAATGCTATGTTGCTTGGAATCTTGACTTTTTGTCTATCATTTTTATTTGCTATACTGGGAATTCAGGGCCCTACCTTGAAAAATAGATTGACATGGGGCTAAAGTTTCTCATATGATACCATGAAGATGAAACAATTTAAATCGTATTACAAAAGAAATGTGCGCCCTAAAAGTGTGTCCAACTTCAATGTATTTTGGGCACACTCTCTTACGAAAGTTTATGTTTTCCAAGTAGAATGTTGTATCAGCTCTGTTGGCTTCAAATGACAGAAAGAAAGCTAGCATCAATACAGAATGAAGTTGTTACCTGAGATCAGAGGGACCAGGCTGACTCTGATTCCCATGACTGCTTGAGTAGAGTTTCTATGTCTTAAGGCCTTGTACCTCACCATCTCTCAGTTCTGCACTTGCCCTATTTGATGGATCACCTGAAGATGCCCTCAAAGGATGCTAGATAAGAGATATAGATCTTGTAAAAAACAAAACAAAATCAACAACATAAAGAAAAAACACCTTCCTGAACAAAATCCAGCCTCAGCTTGAAGAGGGGCTCTGAGGAAGGACTGTCTGGGAACAGTGAAACATATGACTCAAAATCAAGTCATGGGTCCAATTTGGTGGCTTAGGTTCTACTCAAGACAGCTTTCCAGGTTGCCTTTTCTTTGTTCTGCTTTCTCTAGAGATCTCCAGAGAGCTCACTCTATATTTTCTGCTTGAGACAGTTGCTAAGCAGTTCTTTTGCTATTCTAAAACAAATTCTCTGGATAGCTCATCTCTTGGAGATCATAAATCCAGTTTTTATTTTACATATCAATCCAGTCATTTACTCCAGGTTCCCTTTAGATTATTCTATGAATTAGCATAGGACTCATGACCAGCAGCCCCTTAATTCTTACATTTTCTTTTAACATTGCAAAAGAATCCAGAGATCTGTCTACCTCTGTGAAGCACAGCCAAAAAGCTAGCTAGGTGGGGCTTTATACTGAAATTACCATTTCTACCACACCTGGGCCTTACCTTGCTCTGTCCCAGGCTGACCCTGAACTCAGGAATCTGTCTGCCTTTGAAAGCATAAACATTAATTTAGCTAATTTGGTTCTCCTGTGAACACCACTCCCTAAATCTATCGCCTTCCTTAATATTTTTCTGACAAATTGCTTTTGTTCCTTTAGATTCATGAAGCAAGCCCCTCATATAATTCATACTGCATCCTTGTTTTTAGAAATTATGTAATTTTGGACTCAAGTTTTTAGAATTATTCTCCACAGCCTTAAGGGCTGTCCTGAGGACCTCCGCATTTATCAATTTGCTGAGACATTAGGCACACCTTTGCTGTCTCTGATTATCATGGAGTCTTTAACGATAACAGGGAGGACAGTACTTGAAGAAGGAACATAAAATATGTACATCATTATTCAAAAAAGCCTTACTCCTACAGCAGTTATGGACACTCATGGAGGCCCATGCCGGCTGGCCCTGTCCCAGGGGCAGGAACCATGTCATTCTGTCCCTACCAAGGCCATGCCAAACCTGGCACTTGCCAACTGTGTCAGGAATCCCAATCAAGTCTATTGATGCATGGATTTATCATTGGCTCTGAGGAAATGTTGCTTTAGCCTAAGAAATAGTATAGGCCAGTTGGTTTAATTCACATACTGACCCTTTCTACTTTATTTAAAATACAGATTGGATCCCCAGAAAGGCTTTGTGACTTCTGGGTGGGAAGAATAGGGATGCAGAGAAAAGATAACAGGCTAGTGCCCTTTGTAGACACCCAGTGGTTTATGGTTTTGATGAATAGACTTAGTGACCAAAGGAAGACTGATTACATCAACATTGAGGTAAGCAAAGGATTGTAGCAATAGAGAGGAGGCTGTCCCGTGTCATGCTGCTGTGTTATTGGACCTTTCTATAAATCCTCTACAATCTGATGCAAAACAACAAAACTGCAAATTACAGGAACAAATCCACATATAACAAAGCTAATCACTCTGATGTTATTAGGGTATAATTTTCTTTTTTAAAATATTAAGCTACTTTTATTTTTAAGATGTTAGTTTGAATGTAGGCCTAACTGAAATGATATTAGTGGAAAAGTTGTACTGATGGATAATTTCAGAATTCGTATTTTGAGAGATAGATGGATATAGATAGGTAATTATCTCCTTTAAAAGAACCCCGAATCAAGAAAAACCAGGAAATAATTGTTTTTCTATATTTACTGATTTTCTGTATTTAGTTCTCCAGTTCAATTTTTCTTGATTTTAGTTCTTTTAATCTGGTCTATATGATTGAAAATTAAACTACTAGGTATTTACTGAACAATCTGACATATGCTTTTATTACTTCACACTTAAAGACTTTAATATATATATATATATATATATATATATATATATATATATATATATATATAAATGTAAGGTTGACAGTGCTATTTAATAGGATCACATTTACTTGACATAAAAATAAATGTCCCTCGATCTTTTTAGACTATTTACCCAATGTCAAAATCACTTAATAAGATAATCCTGAAATTGTAGGTCAATTACAGACCTCTTACTTTGATAACCAGAGATACTTTTATTTAAATTAGTTATTGCTGGCAACAATTACAACTTTGTAGAAACAAAATATATAACTTATTAATATCTATTTAAAATATTAGTAAAAGAAAGCATTGGTAAGTATGCTGAGCATTGCTGAATAGTATAGCATAGCCCTGAAAGATAGTATCAATGTGTAGCATTTTCTTTTAGAAAATGTTTGTTATTTTCTTTAACTTTCTACCATTGTTTTAATAAATAATCCTTGAATGATGGCTTGAGACATATCACAGTGAACAATTAGGAAAATTTAGTTATTATATCAGCCCTACAGTGTTAAAATGACTATAACAGACTGAAAAGCTCCACAGCCTGATTTGATTTAGTCTTTGAGGCTCTTCCCAGTAAGAGACGAATAACATCAGGAGGATCTGGGAAAGAGTATCAACTGGAACATTATACTTTAAGCACACAGTGATAGTTAGGAAGCTGAACTCGGCCCCCTTAATCTCCTTGATGTCCTGAACTCTTCAGAGGGACAAAGCATAAATCAAGGAATTAAAGTGAATAGCCTTTGGGACACAGTTTTTAGACTATATTATCTTTTTATTTAACTTCAATTTGGAATGTAAATAATGATATGTCTCTGCCAGACTTTCATTTTTAATCAGGCAGCTAAGCTCTCCTTTGACAAATGGACATTTATCAAAAATGTGACAAAATGACTAAGATTTCTATTTGTATGTATGAGATGTATGAGCATTTTTCCCTTCATGTATAAAAGAGCACCATGTGCATACAATACCTGCAATGGCCAGAGAGGGCACCAGATCCCCTGGAATTAGAGTTAGATGGATGTGAACTGTCATGTAAGTGCTGGGAACAGAAGGCAGATCCTTGGCACGAGCAGTGAGAGCCCTTAACTGCAAAGCCACCTCGCCAACCCCTGAAGAAGGAACTTTAAATAGAAAATGAAAACCATACAGATTCTGTTTGAGAGTAGCTAATAAATGCTCCTGTCATTTTCTGAGCAATTTGTAACCTGTCTTCCAGGAGCATATGATTCGAGAAGATGCCAAGGGTCTGACACCAAGACAATGTTCAATAATGGAAGTGGTCTTGGCCACCATAAAGGTAGGTGTTCCTGGTTATTCGTTGTGGGCACCTCCATCTCTCCATGCTGAATTTCCTACTGTGCAACTGTCCGAGCTATGATTGGGGAATGCATTCTAGACATTTGCTAGTTCCAGCTCACTCATGTCCCTTACTTCATCCACAGCACACTTGTATTTTCTACTTCTTGCTCTGAATCGCTCCAGAAAATCTGAATGAAACTTATATCATCACATATGTTCTCTGAGAAAGACATATATTCCCCCCCACACACACACACACATTCAGTTAAACACATGGTTCAATAGGATTTTAAGTTAGCATAACTTGTATTTAAGATTTCTGTGCTTATGGAAATAATTTTTAAAACACCAACCTCATACTCTCTCTTAGTAATGCAATAAAATTTCATTTTGAATTCCACTGAAAACCCAGAAGTCTTATACTCCAAAAATTAATCTCACATAGCAAAGGACTGACAAGAAGTACTGTAGCAAAAGTTAAATGTGTATGGGTCTCAAAATGACTTAAATGTGCTCTTTCCAAATCTCTCTCTCTCTCTCTCTCTCTCTCTCTCTCTCTATCTCTCTCTCTATCTCTATCTCTATCATCTCTCTCTGTGTGTGTGTGTGTGTGTTGTAGTAAAGGGTTGGAAAGGTAAATTATGTCTACTGATTCCGCTCCTCACTGAAAGAGAAATCAGTCATCTGCATACCTAGTGTAATGAAGAGCTACTGCTACTACAGCTACTGCTACTTTGACCCTCCCACCTCACTGTCCTGAGTCCAAGCCACCTCCACCTCACCTGGTGTTATAAAATGATATGGAGAGGTCACAATAGCAACAACAAATGCAGGAAAAAATCAAAAGCAATTTTTTTCTGAAAATTTTCATAAAATTTGAGTAAGAATTGCCTGATGGGGACACTCTTGGCAATGTCTAAGAAATTAGTTCTAGAAATGAACACTAGAACATATTCTGAAAGAAAAATAAAATTTTAGGATTTGAGTTCAGCCCCTTGTGGATTTTACAAGAACAATTCATGCTTTGGGGTGAGAAAAATGGAATGTGTCAATCAGTGTATTGATCAACCTGACTCCTGTCTCCATCCTAATCCTCCTCTAATTATTCTGGCTGGGACCACATGCCCACCTCCTGCAGGTTGAATTCTTCCCCAAACTGTAGGACTACCTCCATCCTCAAATGAATCCCTCCTAGCTACATCTCAATGTCTAGCATCTACACTGGTGTCAATGTATAATTACGTCTAAGTGACATGGCACTCGTGGATTCTTTGGGAACACAACTATCTGTTGCCCATGATCCTGTTAGCTGTTCCTAAATCATTCTCTCTCCAGTACTGGAGTCTAACTCTGATCCTTCAGTGCCTGTGGCTCCCAGTTCTCCTCACCCCTAAATTCTGTCATGCAATTCCAACAGGAATTGCCTTGTTAAGCCTGATGTGCCTGCTAGGACATTCTGCTGACCCAGTGGTCTATCTATCTGGCTAAGATTTTACCTGGATTCTGTCATTAGCTTTCTCAAGCTGTAACTTCAAGGACTGACCACTTCCATGACTATCTAGAGCCCAGTCAGAGAACTCTACAACACAACTGAGCCTTGGGAGAAAGATGTTCTTAAAGCAAAGCAGCAGCAGGTACCACCTGACTGACTCCCAAAGGCTGCCGAAGGGATGACCCTTCATTCTTCATTAAGTCAATTAAGTCCAGGAGGCTGAGGGTAGAAAAGCAATGTTGAGGAGATTGCTGAGGAGATTGTAGAAGACAGCCAGAACTGCTGGTGGCATTTGTCAAACCTTTCTCATGTGTGCACTACCTCATCAGATTCTCATAAATACCCTGCACATTAGACTGAACAAATTCCTATTTCCTTTTTTCCCCCAGACCTAGGTAACACCGTTACTTATTTGTATTTATGATGCAGCCAGATAGCTGAGCATGGGATTTGAATGACAGTACAAGCCTCTGAAATTCCGTGCTATACTCTGTTCCATTATCCAATTTCAGTGACAATTTCTCAGTATCATTCACTTTATCATTGCACAGTATTCAAACGTTACACAGTCTATACATTATTTAAACTTCAGCTGCTTATGGGAAGTATAAAATAAATCACATTAGTCTACAGCATCATGATTCAAAAGTCATTACCTGAGAGTTCACTATACATAGAAAGGACGATGAGTAATGAAGTAAGCGGAGACAATCAAGAAACAGAAGTACTTGGTCAAAGTCCAGGGGAATGCAGAAAGGAGAGTGAATGAGTTCTCTCTAGTTGTCTATGATAATACACTCATAAGGAGGGATGCCAGATGAGTTAGGGACACAAGGGAGAGGAAACTGTGATGGCAGACATTTCTCAGGTCTGAGAGAAAACGGGTGAGTGCTGAGAGGGATCCTGAAACCCCCATACAGTCTGGGTGCAGGATAGACCACAGTTGGCCAAGTATCACAGAGCAAGAAGGGACACTAGATTGAGGCCGGAATGCCCAGATTTAAACATTAGAGTCAAGAATCCCCAATTTCAACTTGTCAGGAAAGGGCAAAGTCACTCCTGAGATCAGCAAATCTGATCTGATACATGCAAGAGGAATCAAGATATATAGAAAATATTTTTAGCATATCTATCAAGTAGTGTCTTTAAAAGACCCTCCCAGATTAAAGTGAGGAAATGCTCATATCTAAGTCTGCAAAATGTGTTAACAACTTGAGTTTGCCAAATGTGTGTTACAGTTTAAAGTAAAAACTGTGAAGATGGGAGTTTGCAGCCAAAGTAGTACATGAAATTAAAAGGAAAACCCTTCTTTGCAGACTGAACAAAACATTTGCATGTTCCAGTCCTTTCATAAAAACAGACTGTGAATGGTCAATGGTGAAGGGTTAGAAGGGGTTATGGGATTGTATTGGGATTATAAATGGAATGGTGTATTCAGCATCCAGAGAGAATTTTTTTGATTTTATATTTAGAAGTATAATTTTCTTCCCACAAAACACAGCCAGATCTGAAGGGCTTTGTTTTCTGAAGTTTCAGAAAACAGGGGTAGTGGAAGGATCTCCACTTAGGTTTAAGATAAAGCACATGATGCTTCACCACTACTCCTCGAAACCCCGAGTCAGATAGGATCAATACATCCACCCTGGTATTATGGAGGTCAGAGTTTTAAGAAGTATGAGAGAGAAGGCTTTGTCCGGGGATGACTATAGAGATGCATACAAGTAAAAATACTTGAAACTGAGATAGAAATTTGGTCACTGGCAAGTAGAATATCAAGTAGTGAATGACTCACATGTAATGGTCCTACTCACTGCTGCCTGAAGGTTCAGTGGGAGGATAAATGACTTCTCACTAAAGGATTTATGGCATATACAGATCTCTTCATAAATCTTAACTTTCAAATCTCCTGAGGAGTGCTGCATAGTGTACTTTTTTCATCATGAAAGCCAGGGTCCCACACAGTCTACAGTGCTTTCCTTCCTTTCCTGTTAGAGCCTTCCATCTACTCAGTGGATGACACTATTAAGTCCAATTCTTTTCTCTGGCAGTGGTTCATGTTCTTAGGCCTTCTGATTTCCTATTTATCACAGCACCTTATTCCTGTAAGAACACAAACCACCAGGGTTCACTAAGTCTCCAAGAGATTCCCCTATGGGAAGAAGTGCTGCTTCTTCCCTGAAGGAATGTCTACTCTAGATTAAAAGATGAGAGAGGCATATTAAAACTAAATGTAGATAAGTGTTACAGCAGTGGAAGAGGTGGAGTAGGTGGGTCAATTACCAGTTGAAGAGTACAGACAGAAAGTGGTGATAGAACCTGTAGATGGCTCTGTGATTAAGAACATTTGTCTCTTCGAGAGGTTCTGAGTTTAGATCCCAGCACCCACATTGGGTGGCTTATAAACATCTGTGACTCCAGTGTGAAGGACTCCAATGACCCTTTCATGTATATACAGACAGATACACTCATAGATGAATAAAATTAAAATCTTTGAAAGAGAAAGAATGTAGTCAAGATTTAGCCAGGAGGAGTCAAGAGTTTGGGAAGAGCTGCTGTGGTCGAGAAGACTGTATGGGATGTCATATAATTTACAGCGTGAACATAGAAATAAAGGAAAAAGCACACAACAGCAGTATGGGTCCAGACTCAACTACTTGGAGGACGAGGCTAGACTTTACTGGGAGTTGGCAAATTGAATCAATATAAACCGAGATTGATTGACATTAAATGTCTGAGTTGAAAGTCAAACCATTTTGTGTCCCCTTATAAAAGAGGACCAATGGTGACCCAAAACTATGACTTCCTAAAAGTATCATCTAAGCATATCATCATATGGAAATGTACATAATAGACTGCATAGTTCATGATCAAGTCAGAGACGAGTTACAGCTAGTCCTAAGTTAGGGCCATCATCAAGAGGGTGGTACACTGGCAAAAATGAAAAATGGATGTGAATGATGTGAAAGGGGAGATGGGACTTGTAATTGGATTTTGGATAGGGATGAGAAGCATCCTAGGCTAACCCAGAGGCTGCATGAATATAGGACTATCCATGATCTTTCTGGCATTTTATCTGATAAATACAGACTTATCTTTCCAGAATACCATGGTTTTGCTGCCACCATTGTCATCTGCATAATAACCTTGAGCTCTGGCCCAACTTTCAAGGACATATTTGACAAGTGTGACTTCTTCTTTTGTCATCTCAAGTGCTTAGTAGAGTATCAGCCAACATAGGGCCAGGCACCAATAGTGTGGAACCCAACTGACATGCGTATTCCTTGTAAACAGCCAATTTACTTACAGTTCCTCAGCAGAGAATTCAAATGTTCTTTTGCTTAATGAGGAAGAAATAACTTGCCCTGACTTCTCTTAACTATCTTTCCCAATTTGTAGCAGTATAAATAGAAGTTCTGAAGAGGCCAAATTGGAGAGGATTTAGTTACGTGGCTAGTCAGAGAATAGTAAGCAACTGACCATCTGTCTTTTATTTATAACCAATAGAAAAGAATCTCCTTCCACATGCATGGAGAAAACCTTCAGAAAGCTTCAAAAGCTTAGATCTTCAAATTTTCTTCTAGCATATAATTCCTCTGTAGCATGTAATTTCCTTCTGGCATGTAATTCACCATAATGAAGGAAAACTGAACTGTGCTGAGCTGTGAATGGTGGCATTTATTTAAGACTTAAGACTTTCATTCTCACACGGGTGTTCTTCAAACCTCAGACAAATAAACAGCCCACGCTCTTGTTCCTTCAAGGCTGGCAATGGGCAAATACTATGCAAAAGTCTCTTGATTGTCAAGGTCCATGCTATACTAGTGGCGTCTTCTTCCTGATTTCGTTCTCTAGGGTGCTGTCACTCAGTTCCAACTATGAGTGGAAGTTTGCATAGAGCATGTCTCAGGAGTCTATACTTCCATAAGCACAGAAATCATTTCCTTCACTGGCTGAGAAGCCAATGACTATGTCATTTGTCTCTCTGGCTGTTTCTATTCCCTGTACCTCATGGCTTGTTTTGTTCCTGACAGCATTACCCTCCATCCAAAACTCCAGTCTTGCAATATCCCCTACAAAGTGCTCTCTAAAAACATTTCTGCCCCAACCAACCTGCTCTCTAAATACCCTGCTTGCTGGGCCCTTAACAGAATTCCTAATGAGACTCTGTTGCCAAAAGGAAGAAATCAGTTAAGCATCATCACTGAAAACCCCAGGGAGACCCTGGCTCTACTCAGGAACAAACCCAGGGCATATTTCTATTTTTGTTCCATGACTAGCATCCCCAATTCCCCTAGATTTACAAAATAATGCCTGAGCAGAAAGTATGTCTTCCTATAAAGAATTCAAGTATGAATACAAAGTTTACATTTTGATATTTTAGTTTCTGTTCCTTTCCTCCATGAACACTTCTAGGCCTTTAAAAATCTCTCAATTATGTCAAATCTGGTTAGGTTATTCTTTCAGTTTCCCCAAATCCTGTTATATGGGACATTTGCACCCTCAGAAGTGTTCACAGAGGGGCAGCACTGTAGATCTTCTATGGCCAAATAGTTTTAGAAACCAGGACTATTAAGAGAGGATTAAAGAGATGTCTTTACTAAGTCTCAGCCCTCGACTATGTTAAGAAGCTTTCTACATCTCTGAGCCTATGCCCTCTCTTTGCTTTTCTAGGACTTCCACAGCCTTGAGGCAATATGTTTATTCTAGGGAATACAATTTAGAAATTAGAAAAAAAAAAGACAGACAATACTTAAATGCTGTAGGGAACACGGTGTGAGAACCATCAGATCTCTCAGTTCTTGTTAGACAATGCTGAGAACCCCGGGGTTCCTGCTGGTGATGTAGTACAGTTTTCCAGTGTCTACCCCACTGCAGTAGATTATCTCGTAGTCACTGCAGTTAAAAATAGCTACAGACTGGCGATGTGGCTCTGTTGGTAGGGTACTTTCCCAGTACACATGTAGCTTGGGGTTCCATCTACTGAAAAACATACTGTGGTGTAGCATGCCTGTAATTGAAGCGCTCTGGAGTTGGAGACAGGAAAATGAGAAGTTCAAGGACATCCTTAGCTATATATTGAGTTCTAGCACATCCTGAACTATAGAAGACCTTGTCTGAAAACCATAAAAAACTAGCAGTCTTCAGAAACAGATTGGTCATTCCATAAGAATTTCTTTTAGAGTCTTTTATTGACTTCCTCCACAGTTGGAATCATTTGCTCTCCTCTATTGTGAATATTATCAAATATCTTTTTTGAAGCTCAAAGATAATTTTAGAGTTTAAAAGAAAAACCCTATGGCAGGCAAACTGAAAACATCAGCAGTCTTTCAAAGAGAGGCAGATAAAGAAAAGGAGGAGAAAGTTTTTTCCATTTGCATTAACTGGACATAAAAGTTAGTCGTGGGACAGACAGGTAGCCACAATGATGGGGAGAAGAAATTTAGATAAAGAAAAAAAAAAGAAAAGAAAAGAAGTCCAAAGTACTAGAGAAAACACACTTAGGCTCTGATGAGCATCCAAAAGAAAGATACAGAAGAGAAGAAAGGGAAGAAGTTAAGAATTTCTGAACTAAGCTCAGACAGACAGATCTACAGACAGACAGATCATCAAAGCCTAATGGCAACTCTCTATCAGCTTTATAGAGAGCAGGGATTCTGGGTGTTGGGGGGGAGGAGCTTACCTCACTAAAAGGATAATTATTCCTCCTACCTCTTTAATATGAAATACAGAAAATCAGTCTTCTTATGGGATGGTCCCTGGGTCAAGTGATTGACCAGCCCAACTTGATTGACCCTTGGAGCAGGCACACCATTGTCTCCATCCAGAAGTAGGACCCATTCTTTTAACCGAAAGGGAAAAGCTTTCTCTTAATGGTCCATCAATTCTACTCAAATAATTTTTACACCTGTAATGTACTCTTGGTGACCTGTTTTACACACTGGTTGTACTTCCCCATTAAATTGTAATCTGTTTTAGAAAAAAAAGACATAGTCTTTGTATTGTGTTATATTCTTGGAATGTAACAAAAAGTCCAGTTTATGGTATAGATTTAGTGAATGCTTCTTAAGTGAATAGGCAAGAACACAGACAGTACCACTGAGGTTATTCAAAACCATTACCCATGGCCTTTGCTTTACATGTAACATAGTAAGAATTGTGGTTGACCTCATAAAAGCAGTCACCCATGTGACTACTTATGGAGTTCTTTCTAGAATTTAGCGTAATGTTGAAAATATAAAAAAAATGTCCAAAATGTTTTTAATTCACTATTTAGTGTACAAACCAATAAAAATTTGCATGCCATTCACAGTAAATTTTCAAGAATAAAATGCATGGGAGTAATAGAAAAGCTAAACTAATAAATGAATTATAGAAATGGAGGCATAAAAGGTCTGGATACACAGCAGCCATGATCACCTGTGCTCAGATAGAAGTAATTAGTCTGCATTTTCATACACAAAAGTATTCATATTATTAGTCATTTTCCACAGTCAGATTTTTAAAAATAGCTCAAAGACAATGTAAAGAGAACATGACTTGATAGGTACTGCAAACAGAATGTCAACTGAATTTTTTTTTACCCAATCTTCCTGACACATGGTAAACTATCATTTTATTATCTTTTGTGACTCCTCCTTTTATTGTAGTCATCTCACGCTTGTATACAGATTTGATCAGACTGGAACTAACATGAGAAACACTGGCTAGAGATTGTCTGCCTCTCCAGAGCTCCTTCCTGTTCTTGGCTCCAGCCATCTCTTCAGAGGGCTCTGTGGTCCATCCATCATAGATACAGACTTTCAGAGAGCTCTGTCCCATGGTGATACTGAGGCAAAATGAAGCTGAATCTTCATTCCTCAGTATTTCAATTTAATAGGTTTTTTTTTATCCTGAAATGTCCTGTTGTGTTTTTTGAAGAGACAATCTAATAGTTTTTACCTATAGATATTCAAAATAATTTCAGAGTCCTAGTCTTCAATAAATACTATCTATATACAAAATGTTTCAACATCTTACAATATCAAAGTACATAACAAGAGGCTAGAAAGATATCCCAGTGATTAAGAACCCATCCTCAAATACTCTGTTAACATTGGAGAACATTACAGATACTGAAAATGTTGACAATTATAGATTCTAGGGGACCACAGTTACCAAAGATGGCTTAGGTTCCAAATTTAACATTTGTTGGTATTGAAGAAACTCGGGGAGAATAATTCATTTAAATTCAATGGAATATTATAAACATCATCTATAAACAGAAATGTCTATAGTTCCATCACCTACTTCCAGACATTCTGCCTTTCAGAAAGATGTCTGTGCATACCACAGCACAACATGAAGAATGCCAACATCCCTCAATGCCAACACTGATTCTCAACAAGTATAGACCTACTCCATTGCATGTAAATACTGAGATGGTTTGAATTTGTTGAGTGACAAGAGCATATCAAAATAAACTGGATGTTTTAGGTTTTTGAGGAGCACTGTGCCTCCTTGGGTTGGCCCATCCCTGTACAGTGGTACAATATGAAGATGGACAGGGAGGAGTAGTGGATGCCTGGTCTAAATTTTGGAGAAAATAAAGTATCTGTAAATTATGTAACATGGCCTAACTTCTTTATAAAGTGTTGGCAACTTTCATTATTCTTTGCAAACAGATATAAATAATCAAGTTGATCATGGTTCCTGAAGCCTGTAATTCTGGAGGGATTCTAACCTTCAAGATCCCCTTGATATAACTGACATTTTAAATGAAAATATCCTAGGCCTCCAGAGAACTGTCTTGAACCTAAGTTAATTGATAATGACTTAGCACTGGACAAATGGTACATGCTTTCTAAGTATTTACCTAACAACTCACCTAATGGGATTTTCTTAAAGTGTCACCAGTCAAGTGATATTCCTTCCCCCAATGTTTCCTCCAAATTCTTTGCCCACATAACTCTCTCTCTCTCTCTCTCTCTCTCTCTCTCTCTCTCTCTCTCTCTCCATTTTTTAGCAATATTTTCATGCAGGAGGAAATGGCCTGAAGAAGAATTTTCTGGAGAAAAGCCCAGATCTTCATTCCCTGAGATATGCTCTCAGCCTCTACACACAAACTACTGACGCTTTGATCAAGAAGTTCATAGAGACACAGGGCTCACAGAGTAAGTAGCTCTTGGCCTCAGAGAGAGGTACACAGATCATCAAATTAAAACTCAACCTTACACTTACAGGAATAGCATTCAGAATGTAAAGCATGGTTAAAATAGAGAGTCTGGGTTAACAGAGAATGCCACGGCATCCAGCATTCTTTATAAATAAAAAGAACAGGAAGTGAGTGGTTCAGAGAAAAGGAGATATTTTCACAACAGTGGTATTTAGTCTATATATTCTCTCCAGCATTCCATGAGAACAAGGGTCAGATTCCTCTCAGAGGCAGTTGGCTGAGAGCATTGTCCATTCTGGTTTTCTTTCTCTCTTTCTCTCCTACTCTTCTCACCTCCTCCCTCACTTACCAAGTGCTTCATGGCTGCCTTCCCTGATAGACTCGCTCAGGACCATGTGCAGAGGTAGCATTTGATGTCAAGTAGACCGCTTCCCACTCTTAAATGTTTGTCTATGGATCTATTTGCAGGAAAACTCAAATTTTAGTTTATTTGCTTAAAAATGGTAAGTTGGACTCCATTTTTCACATCCAAATATAGATTCTGTGCTCTCAAGCCCTAAACACCTTCTGGATGGAAATTGTGATAAGTCAATGGCTGCCCAGAGGCCTGCCTCTCTGCTGTGTCTTCCATCTCATGCCTCCTTCCTTTAGCATGGAAGCCATGAACAAAAGTCAACTTTTCTTCTTTTTCCTTTTTATAAGATTTATTTCTCATGATTTTCTCTTCAATATTCTCTGTCTCTATTAGATAAACTGTAATGTTATTCTGAAGAGAAAAGTCAATTGCTTTAAATTTAATAATTTCTTTGGGCTGTGTTCAAATTAGAAGACATGCTTACTTTAAAAGGATTACTTGAATTAACTTTTTAATAGATTGGTTGATCTTGTTACTTTTCCCTTTCTTCTTTTTTATTTTTTGTCTTGTCCTTTTCTCTCTCCTATTTTACCCTCTTTCTCTCCCCTTCTGTTATCTATGTGCAACACATTTGAAGTATCATCAATAGTGAGAAGGAAAAAGAAGAGAGAAATACTGTTTTTTTTTATGTCTCAGGAATTTATGAGCCAGAGTTCAAAAAAATCTACTGTACTAGAACAATACTTTCTTCTCTTTCTATCCCAAATGCTTGAAAATAAATCCTGAAGCCAAAATGGATGTAGAAGGATTCCTAAAGTCTTAATGTCAAACTGAGCTCAGTTGATGCGTTTTTAATATCCTGACAATACCTGCAACATGAAGGCACCACTTTACTCTGTATTCTTCCAACCCAGACCATACAGTGAACAGCATCCTGTAGAGACTGTGATGCCATGTATCAGGTGATCTAGCCAAGTGGTTTTACATGCAGGGGAGATTGTCTCAGAAAGTAGGCAATGTCTGGGAGGCTTTGGCTCTCTATCACAGAACAGGAGTTGTATATCCAGCATCTACCAAGAAGAGCTCAAGGATGCTACAGTCATCTTACTATACACAGAGTACACAGAAATGATAAGTAAATATGTCTCTATACTAGTTCTTTTCTTGTAGTGATCAAATACCTGATAAGAAGCAACTTAAGGGTGGGAGGGGTTGTTGATAGTTTGAAAGTGCATAACCCATGATGCCTGGGTATGTATGGCAGCAGGAGCGTGAGGTAGTCATGTTCCATTCCGGGTTAGTCAACACAGAGCAGAGAGAAAGTGGATCAGGGTTATCAGAGACACTGCCAATGACCCACTTTTTCTAGTTAGAACCCACCACAAGGTCCTCCCCATCAAAGCAGGAGACCACGTATTAAAACAAATTAGCTTAGGGGACCATAGCACAGATGTTGGAAGCCCTGCTTAGTGGGAAAGGGAGAAAAGTATGTCAGCTGAGTGATGGGGAAACAAAAGGAGGTGTTTTGAATATAGAATGTGCCAAAGAAGCAAACCTTTGCACTTAAAGTTTCAAAATGCCCATGCAATGACCATGTAGACATTAAATCTTTTAATTTAGCTCACCGGGCATAATGTAAAAAGACTTGGATTTTTCTATAGAATTAAAAGGCATAAATACTTCAGTCAGATTGGAGTGAAATTAGTAGAAGTCATTTTGATATTTTCTTCATCTAGGAGTTGATTCAGTGGTCTGAGTTGGGTAGTTGGCTTGAAAAGGCAGGGGGAGGTACTCTTTCTGTCACTGTCTCTCCTCAGGGATATGTGATTTACAGTTTAGAAGCTGGTCCAAAATGTGTTTCTTGCAGCTTAATATTCATCAGGAAAAAGGTGTTTTTCCTAACAGCTATTTCATTAAACCAGGACCCTTTGAGTATTTCATGGTAGCACAGACAGTGAAAAATGTATAAAACTTGAACACATTAAGTGCCGTTTATTCAGTGGGTAACACAGTCTAGGAGGGGGCAAGGGATGATGCATTGCTGAGCCACCCTGAACCTCGTTCTGTTTCCTTATCTGAGTTTTTATTATGGCATGAAAAATGTGATCACAAAAGCTTTTCACAGAAAAAGGGATATTTTATGTCTAAGTTACAGTTGTCTCATAAAGAAAAATAATCTCTTCCAGTTAATGAATGCGAATTAAAATCTATGAGTGGAAGTGCCTTTATCCCAAGAACCTTTTTTTTTTTTTTTTGGTCTCTTTTGAATAAAACCTTTGTGTTTCGCTTATTGAAATGTCTGAAAACACAGATAATTTTCATCATTTTACCAATTTGTATTCAGCAGAAGTAGGGTCTAAAGTGTTGTAGTTTGAAACAGAAAACATAAAGCTATAGACTCACATTTTGGATTCTGTGAGTTGACTTCAATATAACCATTATATTGCACTATAGTTTTACAGAGTCTGGTCAATTACAGTTACATCATTTTTATGATTTAGTGTAAATTGTGTTATTTGTGATAATATATGTCATCAACATATACAGTTTGAGAGATAAATTAGTTACCTAATTATATACTTATTCTTAGCAGTAAAATTTGGAGGCCTCTCAAATACAGACTTCTGGACCCATACTACCTAGAGGAGCTATTAATTATCTTTTGTTATGTTTCTCAAGATATAAAAGGTTCGTCCAGGGTAGTAAAGAATCCGTCACTAGATGTGGTTCATTATGAAAAGGATTTTCTCATTTCATTTTGATTCTTACCAGAGGTGTAGGAAGAATTTAGCATTAAAACTATTTTGTTCCTAAAACAAAAAGAACTTGCATTTAAATACAGAAATGAGCTTTGAGATCCTAGGACCACAGGGAACCTTCATCTGATGGTCAGTCCTGGGAGAAAGCTTGGAATATCTTCAGTGTGTAGGGAAGAAACACTAGAGTACACAGCCATTTCTAAATTCATGATGGTTTTAAAAGTAGTGTCTTATTTTTAGTGAATAAGCCATCAGATATAACCAGAGCTCCAATTGCTTCCAAACAACCTATCATGCCCTGTCCCCAGAGACCACTTAAGTGGCTCAACCTTTATCTAGAGGCATAAACAGAAGTGCAGAGAATATGTGAAGCTTACCTTCTGTAATGTCACAGGACGATGACACTCCCCACAGACAGCTTTAATGGGAAGTATGCTGTGACAGTCTCTCAGCAGGATGATCCCTTTCCAATAAAGGAATGGCATGCTAGGTAAGGTTACAGGAAGACCAGGCACACATCTGCTACTATCCAGGAAGCTGCATTGCTGCAATTGTGATGTTCCTCTTCAAGTTCTACAGAACTAATGACATGCTCACAGCTGCCAGATGAGCATGAAGAGTCAGGCAGAGATACAGAAATGCCGTCAAGTTCTGAGCTGCGTAGTTTGGTAACAGAGACGATGCACTTCACCTACTACCATTCTCTTGAGCAAAGAAGACCATTATGCGAGGGCTTCCTATGTCCTTCCAGCTCGTGTTAACTAACTAGTGCTGCTTTATCTTCTGCCCTATTCTGCATTTTAAACAAGTTCTATTACACTTAAGTTAGGGAACTGTGCGTTTCTCCCACGACATATGGACACCTCACGGGACGTGGTTCTCTCCTTCCACCATGTGGGTCCTGCGGATCAAACTCAGGCTGCTGTCCTTGGTGGCAAGTTCCCTTGCCCTCTGAGCCATATCACTGGCACTAGTGTGCATTTTAATATGATTTAAATCTCCTTGCTCAGTAGGCAAACTTTAAATTGATAGTTTGTTTTCCTCTCAATGACTCTTCCAAATTTGTTAGCTTTGCTATTTGTTTTCCAGAGTCCTCTCTGTCTTTGATAGGGTTTCTACTGCTATGATAAACACCATGACCAAAAGCAACTTGGGGAGGAAAGGGAAGGAAATGTAAGTAATGTTCTACTTACATTTCTACATCACAGTTCATCATTAAAGGAAGTCAGAGAAAGAACTCAAGGCAGAAACCTAGAGGCAGAGACCATGAAAGAACACTGCTTACTGCTTTTCCTCCTCATGGCTTCCTCAACCTGCTTTCTTATATATCCCAAGACTACCTGCCCAGTGGTGGTACCACCCACAATGAGCAGGGTCCTCCTACATTAATCATTAATTCACTTCACAAACTTCACTACAAACCAATCCTATAGAAACATTTTCTCAGTTAAGATTACCTCTTTCCACATATGTCTAGATTTGCATCAAACTGACAAAACCAGCTAGCCACTGTCATTCTATCTAGATAGACTGGGTGAGCTCAGGAATCAGGACACTTTAAATACTTGAAATATTCACACCATAGGAACCCATGGTGAATACGAAGAAAAGCTTCCTACTGTGGGTAAATGTTTTATATGTAGCCTGATGGCATCCTTCTGGCATCTATATCTTTGTTCTTGTAGAGACTGCTGGCTCATCTCCCTCCCTATCCTACCTTTCTCACGCTAGTCCTCCACCAGCATAGGTGCCCATTTTGTATCATTCCCTATGCGGGGGGTCATAACATAGTTGCTGGCTGATAATTTTGCCATCTCACACAGACTCTGTTCATTCATCATTGACATCTAAATACTTGGTAAAATGCCCGCTAAAAATCACAAAATATTAGGACAAATGAGGCAAAGACAGACAGAGATAGAGAAAGAGGGAGAGGTGGTTAAAGGGAGAAAAGTTGGAATTTTATGACTGGCAGTTATCATACAAGGAAATAAATAGTGAATGTCACTGGATAGGTAGATGGAGTTAAATAAAATTAGATTATTGATTTTTATCAAACTCTTAAAACCATGTTTTTTTTTTCAATCTGTCACATAAAACTCAAAAACAACTAGAAAAAAAGATGGTTTGCTACTGATTTGGTTCAGGACCTAGTAAGAGATGAATGTGCCCTCTTATTTCAGACATTTTAAGGGAGTGCACTCTAGCACCAGGCACTGTGGTTTCTTTTTGCTATTCTTGGTCCTCTCCCCTCTTTCCATGATGCTGGACTCCACATATGACATCATGAGTGTGCCCAGATGTATCCTGTGAGTTTCGGCCACAAGCAACCTCTCAGGAGCTCATGAGAAGCAAAATCAAGTCACACCTGAAGTCTTCATGTTCATTAAAGTGTAGTTCCATTGTTTCTTAATTCTCTGTTCTACCACAAATATCTGAAAGATTATTTATTTTTAAATAACACTACCTACCTCCACTACTTGTGTGTTTCTTTGATTTTCTTTTTCTGGTTTTTTTTTTTGGGGGGGGGGTCCAAGGCAGCTCTCATTCCCCAGTTATACTCAGTGGCATTGGAATGCCTGACTTCTTGACTTATAGTTTTCTCTGCTTCTCAAATGTAAGGTTGATCTAAATAAATTATGAAAGTGAGCCCTGCACATTTTTTCAGAACAAATACAAACATATGCCACTAGGGGTGACGTCAAATTATTTTCACCTCACTTGTATTTTACTGCGGTTCACTTAAGTTGCTTCCAGAAGCTGTTTTGAGATAGTCATTGCACTCAAGAGAAATGAACATCATTGACTCAATGTGAGCAAATATCCAAAGTAGCAAATAGGAGGTGTCATATACAGGTAGACATATTGGAGAATCAGACAAAGCATCTAATTGAGAAATGAGGGGTGCTTTGGGGGTTGGACAAGAGGAAAAGAGAAAAAGACTTGAGTTACTAAATTAATAACCATTATGTATAAATTTATTTCCAAAGATCCTAAAATAAATGTGTCAATTGAGTGACAAATTATGATAGATATTTTCTGTCTCTTTATGATTTTATGCACCTTCAAATTATCCCATAATGTCCAGGTATTTTATTTTCATTTAAGAGAAAAATACAATGAACACACTTTGCTCTGCAAAGTAAATTATGGCTTTATCGATTGCTTGCCAAGGTGTAATTAATTCAAAGTGATAAATTTTTGAAGTCTTTTGGGACCCTGGATTTTCATTTGCAGGATGAAATAAACAGTGGGGTAAATTTTCTTATTTAGTTCAAAAGGTTTCCGAATTGCCCTGTGGATAGAAAACTTTCCTGGAGCAGAGGTCACACACAATACCTCCACATATACAGCCACTATGTAGTTTGACTTATAAAACTCACTCAACGAAAAAATTCACCAGTCATTATATAGTGCTCTGATTAATAGTAAGAAAAATACAGGGCTGGAGTATGTAGCTCCGCTGGTAGTGTGCTTGCATAGCATGCACGAAGCCCCAGGCACTATCTGCAGAACTGATGAATCAGACAAGGTGGCACACACCTGTAATCCTATCACTTGGGAAGTGAAGGCAGGAGGGTCAGACATTCAAGGTCATTTGTAGGCACATAGCAAACTTGAGAATAGACTGGGATACAAGAGAGATCTTGTCAAAGAAAGGGAGAAAAATGGCAAGAGGAGGAGGAAGACACGGGATAGAGACAGAGAGGAAGGGACGGGAGAAGAATTCTCTGGATTGATACTAAAGCAACATTGTGTAGTACTGTCTGGATAACTATGAGACTCTAGCACCATTGTTATTGCTGCTTCTATTTCAGGTCTAAGTAGAAAGTAAAATATGTTATAACTGAGAAAAGAGAGAATTATGAGCAGGAGAGTCAGTAGGCTTTAGAAAAGAGACATTAGGTTCCAAGAAAGAGCAGGGTCCACAGCACAAAGCAAGCTGCTAGCCCTGCAGAGAGAGAGAAAAAGAGAGAGACAGAGGAGAGAGAGAGAGAGAGAGAGAGAGAGAGAGAGAGAGAGAGAGAGAGAGAGGAGGGGGGGCAGCCCTCAAAGTTTCAGTTGACTTAGGAAGCTATGACAAAACCCCACAAAGTGATAGCTGAAAGAGAAGTCTATTTCTCACAGGTCTGGAAATTGGATGTTCTGTAATCAGTGAAAGCTAGTTCTGTTCTGCTGAGGGTGGTCTTCCTGGCTTGCACACAGCCTCCTCTCCACTGTGTCCACACCTCACTGACTACGTCCACTGGAGCAGATGGGAGATAGAGTTAAGAGAGTCCTGAAACAGCATTCAGGAGGTTGAGTCCATGAAATACCATGGACTGAGGCAAGCTCTGAAAAGACCCACAGTGAGGGATGATGCAGAGTCATGGGGGAGCCAATTTTGTAAAGGAAAGGAGTGGACTGACCCAGAAAAGAGGTGAGCATCAATCCAGGATAAACACCCATTCCAAGCCAATCTATTTAGGTGGCAAGGTGACTGGATACTAGACCTATATTACAGTCACCCCATAAGGAACATGGAGCCTTTTCCAATTTTCAGTGATGTTATGTGACTTGCAATAGTCAAGAACAGTCTCTGTGTACAAAAAGAGAGATCTCTGACAGTCTTTTTTTTCCTACAAGGACATCAGACCTACCAACCTGGCCCCCAATCCTGACTTCATTTAAACCTACTATTTCCTTAAAAATCCCCATTCCAAACACAGACATTGGGACCAAAGCTTTCAGGTAGGAATTTGCGGGTAGGGGGTTAGTTTTGATTTGTTGGGAGTGGTCTCACACTGAAGCCCAGAATGGTGTAGAACTCACTATGTATACCAGGCCAGTCTCAAATTCATGGCAATCCTCCTGCCTCAGCCTCCTAAGGACTGGGATTACACTACGCGTGTATGTATCCTAATTTGTTTTACATTTTTATTGAACAAGTTTTGTAGATGATCTTTTCGGTATGATCTTTCAGTACGTGTGTACATTGTATAACAATAAAACTAGAAGCTGGATGTGATGGTGCATGCCCTTAATCCCTTTAAAAGCCCTTGGGAAGCAGAGGCAGGCAGATTTCTATAAGTTTGGGGTCAACCTGGTCTATAGAGTGAGTTTCAGGGCAGCCAGAGGTTCATTGTAAGACCTTGTGTCTGTCAATCAATCAATCAATAATAAAACTAGAGTAACAGCACATTGGCACCTTAAAATTTGGATATTTCATGCTAAACAGTATTTTTCTTTGTACTTAATATGGCTTGTGTTGCTTATCCATCCATCTTGGATGGACACACATCCAAGATGTTTCTGTTTCCTGACGAGTGTGAACAGAGCAGTAATGAACTTGGGAGAGCTGACGGCTCCTTGGCATACTGACATCCTCCCTTTAAATGCATACATATTCAGTAGGTAGATTTCTGGGTTATATGACAGTCCTATTTGTAATTTTTTTAGCAATTTCCATAATGACTTCTCTAAATTGTATCTCCACTAACAGCATGCAAGGCTTTCTGTTTCTGCTTCATAGTTGGGGCAGGTCACCTCGACTCTGAATTGTATTTCCCTGATAGTGTCCTGTACCTACTTTCTGCTGGGACATTTTCTTTTAAGAAACTTCTATTTAGATATATTGTTACCTTTCACTGGGGTCATGAGGTTTTGCTATTGTACATATACAGTTAATCTCATGTCAGATATTACTTTGAAAATATTTTCTCCCAACCTCTAGGCTGTCTCTTCCCTCTGTTGCTTCCTTTGCTGTGCAGATCCTTTGTGGTTTATCACAATCCCATGTGTCCTCCTGGCCGTGCTTTTAAGGTCTTATCAACAATAACAAAAAAAAAGCCTTGGCAAAGACCAGCATTAAGAATCCAGAACTTCATCTGGCCTATGTTTTCCTGAGATTACAGTTTCAGATCTTGCATTTATTTCTGTAATTTGTTTTGAGTTCATTTTTATATACGGTTAAAAGTAAAATCCAAGTTTCTCAGTATGTGGATTCTTAGTTCCCAGCATTTTTCACTGAAAATGTTTTCCTTTATCCATCATGAGTTCTTGGTACCTATGTTGAATATAAGCTGTATGTAGATCCACTTATTTATCTCTAGACTGGCTATCTTGATCCATTGGACTCTGTTATTTTTTGTTTACTGTAACTTTGTAATATATTTGAAGCCAGGTAATGTGGTGACTATAGCTTTGGTGTTTACTAACATTTAACCATATTGAGAGGAATATAGGGGTAACATGGGGAGTGGACGGGATGTTCATGACACAGTGTGTATGCAAAGATCATAGGACAACCTCAGACAGATGCTGGTCCATATTTAACACAGTGTCTCTAGTTCACTACTGCACAAGTCAGGCTAGTCAGCCAATGAGCCAACAAAGATTTCCCTGTCTCACTCTCCTATCTCCCTGTCTGAGCACTGAGATGATAGACAAGCGCTGTGGCTTACTGTCACATCTGCTTTATGTGCATTCTGAGGACTCAAACTGGGGTCCTAATGATTGTGGCAATCACTTAACCCCCAGCCAATTGTTCTGAAATTTTACTTTATAACCATTTAGTCTAGGGTGCACTTTAATGTCCTTACTTGTTTTCTTCCTACATATCTTTCAGCTGCTGAAAATCAATAATTCACCCCTTCTGTTGACTCTATCTCTAGATGTCTTCTCTTTTTTCTCTGTGTATTTGGATGTTTTAGTGTTGGCTGCATGTATATTTATTCACAATTACTACATACTCCTTAGGAATTGACCCTTGTGATAGTTTTATGGTGCCCTTCTTTGTCTCTTATTTTTAGTTCATTTCCTCTGACATAAGCATGGGAGTTCCTGTTGGCTTTTGACTTCTATATGATAGAATCTGTTTCTGTCCCTCAGTTGACTTTGTACATGTCCTTGGAGATGGAGTGAGTGTCTTGGGTGCAGCATGGGGCTAGGGCTTAGGGTTTTGTTCCTTTAGATGCTCTCCTTTAATTGGAGGATGTGGTCTGTTTACACTTTCTATCACTACAGAGAAAACCTTTTGACAGTTTGCTGATTATGTCTTAGTTCTTTCTAGATCCTTCTTGCTCTTGTTTGCCTTCATGATTTCATGCTTCCTGTTACACTGAATTCCTTTCTCATGTGTGTGTCTGCTGTTATTTTTCTCCCCTTGGAGTTCATAAGTTCAAGGGATTTACAGATAAAAATCTTCCACATATAATGGCACTTTAAGATTATAAATTATAGTCTTGATTTATTAACCCCCATTTTTGTTTTTCTCCTGTTAATTTACACGTTTCTTTTATTTTATGTTTCCAAACTCACCATAATCTTCTTATTTGAAGTTGGTGTTTCCAGTTGCAGGAATAACAAGACTTGCTAAGGCACCATCATCCTAGGCTTGATTCTATAAGGGAGAGTCATCATGAATCCTGTACCAGTCATAAGTGATAATCAATAAAATATGGAAATGAGTCAGGGACTCAGCCCAAGTCAACTGAATGTTCCTGGGGATTTGGGGAGGAATAAAAATGGAACAGAATCCCATAGCTGCTTACTAATTCAGCTCTCATTCATTAAGTCATCACTTCAAGATAAATTGTTTCACAGAAGAGTGACTAGACACTATCTAAATAATTTGCTTCCTTAGAGCAGTTATTTACTACTCCTTTAGACTTTTTGAAAATATTCACTGGGGTTCAAATATAGACCTCAATTTCAATTGATTGGCTTCTGTTTGTTTTTACTTTTTATTGGTTCTTTGTGAATTTCACATCATGTACCTGAATCCCACTCATCTCCTCCCCTCATACCTGCTCTTTTACCCTTGTACCTTGCCCACACCCAACCCTAAACAGAGGGAAGAAAACACTGAAGAAGCTGTAGTGTGTCACAGTGCTTTCCTAGTTGGTTGGGGCTTTTGTTGTTATTGTTATTTTGTTTGTTTTGTTTCATTAATGTCTCATTTTGTAGCCCATGTTAGCCTCGAGCTTGAGACCCTCCTTCCTTTCTCCTCAGATCTGAGATTACAGTCATGTGACGCTAAACGCAGGTAGCTTGGGATTGTGATAGCCTATTGATTTTGTGCGAGTACTTAAGTTAAAGGGAGGAATATTTTTCTCCTGCTGGAAGGGTTCAGAAGCCACTGAAACATCACCTGAGACTGAGGTTTCCTGTCAGCTCAGTATCTACAGAGCAAAGGAACACTATCTTCTTTTCCCATTCTCAAAAACAACCACCAATCAATTAGTATAAGATGATTTGCTCAAAACTACTAGTATAAAAGACACTCTGGATAAACCATAGATTGTGGGATATTAAAGAGATTCTATCATTTTTATACCTTCCACAATGACATAGTCTCATAACTAAGTATTTGGAGACTGGTCCAGATGCCTTTGCACACCCCCACACACCACATACATCCTCTCTCCTCAGACTTTACTCATTTATAAGCATTTCATGTAGGGTGATTGTTCTTCATCAGAGCTCAGTACAACCCAGCACCTCCCTTTAAGCAATGGATTTGGAAGGGAGGAAGAGTGATGATAATATAATAAACTCACCTCTAGTGGGTTCCCCATTTCCAGCCTCTGATAGTTAACCTAAAAAACAGCTTATTTGCCGGGCAGTGGTGGCACATGCCTTTAATCCCAGCACTTGGGAGGCAGAGGCAGGTGGATTTCTGAGTTTGAGGCCAGCCTGGTCTACAGAGTGAGTTCCAGGACAGCCAGGGCTACACAGAGAAGCCCTGTCTCAAAAACCAAAAAAAAAAAAAAAACGAACGAAGCAACCTGTCCCGACCTGCGGGTCTCAGTTATTCGTGGGGGCGAGGGGAACCAAAACCTGGAAGAGAAACGGGCGAGAGAAAGGAAGGACCCAAGTAAACAGTTGCTTGTCAAGAGCCGTGTATTTTAAAAAAGGCAAGCTTTTTATAACAAGCTCGGGTTAGGGGAGGGGGAAGGCAGGTGGGGTCATGGAAAGGTACAGCTTCTTCTTGGCCTGTGCCCTAGAACATTTTGTGGTTAGGGGCTTTTCTCAGAAGTAGCTATCTCTTTGTGCATCAGCTTTCAGCAGGATGAGGCATAGTCAAGGTATTCAACTGAACAGGATGTAGGTGGGTGACAAGGCTTCGGTTTCCAGGCGAGGGGGAAGGCTGGCAGGGGTCCCTGTTAGGGGTCCTGGTCTCTGACAACAAACAAACAAACAAACAAAAAAACCAACTTTATAAATGTATGTTTTAAATAGAATTCTGTAATTCCCCTTACTTCTCTTTCCTCTTTCTAACGTCTTCCTTGAGCACCCCCACTCCTCAAATTCATGACCTCTTTTCTTCATTATTGCATATATGTATAAATATATAAATACAACCTTCTGAGAATATCTTGTGTTAATATATATCAAATAAATTTATATGTATTAAATAAACATGACAATATATTTATATATTAAATACATCAAATATATCAAAATTATGAATTATTTCAGGGCTGACCACTTGGAATTGGATAACCATTTAGAAGCTCAACCCTGAGAACAACTAATTCTCCCTCTCTCAACACTCATTAGTTTTCTATAGTTCTTGTCAAGGTTGGGGCCCTTGAAATGCCCCCTTCAATGATGTCATGTCTATTGGTATTGTCCTTGTTCAGGTCTTATTTAGCCTGCTATATTGTTGATGCCTCCCCATCATTTCTAGAAGGCACAATCTCATAGACTTCTGGGTCCTTTGGCTTTTAACAATCTCTCTACCCTATCTTCTATGATGTTCCCTGAGCCTTGGAGACAGGATTTGTATTGTCAATGTATCCTTTGGGATCAGCTGTTCTTTATATTTGGACCAGTTGTGGAGTTTTATAATGGTCTCTGTCTACAGCAAAGAGAAGTTTCTTTGATGAGGGGTGAGAGTACACTGACCTGTAGGTATTTAGAATGCAGTTCTGGATAACATGGAATGGCAAGCATCTTTTTACCTATTATATTAAAAGCAGAACTGCTTATGTACTATATTGCTATATTCAATAATAAAATATCTGAATGAGTTGGTCAATTTATTGATGAATAATTGAGTATCCCTTTCTAAAGGGGAAAAGATGATTCATTGTTCATGTACCATTCAGGAGAGAATAGAGCTGGTCTTGGGGCCCAAGATGGGTAACTCATATTCCTGAAAGATGGAGTTTTGGGCCAGTGTGAATCAGACAGTCAGAGGTAGAAACTGGACTCTCTTGCTCACGAGAGCTGGTAGAGAACCCCAGTCGGAACTTCTCTACCTCAGGTAGTATCTTCACTGCCCTACAGGTACCGCTGACTATGGTGAAGTTCTGCATTTTTGTGGAATTCTGCTCTACCCTTCTTCCCTTGTAGTACATTTGATAGCCTGGGGGTCCAAAGTATTATTTTTTCATATTCAAATAAAATATTAATACTTGTAAAATTGGTCACTTGATCAAGTAAACTGAACTTTCTTCAGTGACTGTGCTCTACTACTAATTTAATTAAGTATTGGCGCTAACATCTTTCATTGTGTTCTGTAAGTAATTTAACTCCGCTCCTCTGTTTTCTTACCTAAAAGCAGGGTGATGAACTCCCAAGTGTGGTTGGTGAAAAAATTAAATGAATTAATATGCCAAGGTCTTTGATAAAGTCTAGTACATAAAAAATACTATAGAACTTGAATCTTCCCATACTCTAATTCTTGATTTTTAATGCACTTCTTAGTACTCAGGCTGTGAGTGGTTTTTCTAATATTTTTCCCAGAAGTAATCCCACATTCGTGAGTGGCTTCCATTTAGGTTCTTATCGGACTTATTTGAGAAGATTCAATTTTCCAATAGCATAGCCTTGATCATTATAGAAATGTAGTCAAATAATTGAAAGGCAATTTCTATTTATTTTATTAATTACTCCATCTCTTGAATTGACTAAATGATTAACACAATGTATTTACTCAAAGCATGACAGGAATGAAGTCTGAAATGACTTTGAAGTCCTTAATATGAGATCTGACTTCAGCAGTCACTGGGAATAGTCTCTGGAGTGCTCAGCTCGAGTGTTTTCACTTAATGGACCAGCAATTCTCCTCAATCCCCATCCTGAGTCCAGCTGAAGTGAACAGATTCTAGCTCTTATATAGAAAAGGTTTAGTGTCTCCCCATTCTGCATGATGTTAGCCGATGGTATTTTATAAATGACTTGATTACAAGGTGGTATATTCCTACTTAATTTGTTCAGAATATTTTTATCATGAAAGGATGTTGAATTTTTTTATCCAATGCCTTTTATTTACATTCACTGAGATAGCAGCAAAGTTCTTGTCCTTCATCACATTGGTGTGTCATTACTTTTATTTGAAAATGCTGAACCTTGCTTGAATTCCAAATCTTTTTAAAAATCTTTTTTTAAAAAAGATTATATGTGTTTTGCCTGCGCATGTATATATGTGGACCACATGTGTGCCACATGAGACCAGAAGGCATTGTAGCCTCTGGAGCTGGAGATACAGATGATTGTGAGCCACCATGTGGGTGCTGGGTCCCAAACCTCAGCCTCCTTCACATGCTCTTAATCACTGGGCCATCTGTCTAGCCCCAACATTCCTAACATCTTTTTAATGTGCTGTTGAATTTGTTTTCCTAGGACTTTGTTGAGGATTTTTGCATCAACACTAATTAAATATATCGACCTGTAGTTGTGTTTGTTGTTATTATTGCTATGTCTTCCTCTAGTTTTGGCATGCATTAGGTAGTGTTGATGCTAAAGAATGGGTTTGGAAGAATTCCTTTGTCTTCTGTTAGGGTGAATAGCTTAAAAGGGATTAGTATTGGTTCTTCATTAGATGTTTACTAGAACTTAGCAGTGTATCTTTCTGGTCCTGGCTTTTCTTTGAGAGCTTGTTTTTTCTATTACCTTTTCAGTATTGCTGATATTGGTTTGTTTAGGTTTCCTTATTATTTGGCATGTAGTCTGGGCAGGGAACTTTTTTTTGCTTCTGCTAGGCACTACAAATGTTGGATACAATTTTTCATAAGTTCTAACGAGCTCTCTATCTCCTTGGTCTCAGTTATGTCCCTTTCCTTACCTGATTTTATTTTCATCACCTCTTCTTTTCTTAATCTAGCAAAGGATCTCACTATTCTGTTCATATGCAAGAGAATCAGCCTTTTCTCCACTGGTTCTCAAACCTTAGGGCACCCATTTACACCCATTCCACCAAGGCCCTTTGTCATTGTTGAAATTCACAGGAGAAAGAAAAATAGAAAAGTCAGGTGCCATCTCAGGGTCACTTATGTTTGCTTAAGGTTACATTTCCCCTTAAAATTGGGAAGTGTAAGCAAGCAAAGACAAGGACATGTTAGGAACAAGAACTGTTTGATTTCTGTATTCTACTGGAAAGAAGGACAGCCATTCAATGCCACTCGGGATCAAATGGATGTTTTCTGTCTCTTCGTGGTTTATCTCTGGGCTTCAGTGACACAGGCCCCAACTTCAGCCAACTCCCCAGCCTCTGCTCCTGTTCTGCTCACTAGCTCTTCTCTTTGCTGGTTCAAACTGGCTAGCGCCCAATAGGTAACTCTTTCTTCAACAATTAGCAGCTGTTGAGAAGAGATGAGCTCCTCCTTGGTCCCTGAGAGCTACAGAGCCATCTATGGGAAGCAAACCTGTAGGCAGTTACCATGGAGCTCCAGTGTGAAGAGACAGGAGACAAACAGATTTCTGAAACACTTCAATTACCATAATAGCTCTTTAGCACAGGATCCAGAGTAATATGCACTATTGTTCCCAGCTTTCTATGAAAACAAGAGAATAATTTGATTGATCAGGATGTGCCATGAGAGTAGGACAATTTCAGAGAAGAAAGTCACCACCAAAAACCTCACCAACTTGCCACAGACATGTCCCTTTAGAGGCTGCCACATCCAAGTGCTGTAGCAGACACTTTTAACCTCAGCACCAGGAGGCAGAAGCAGGAAGACCTCTGTGAGTTCAAGGCTTGCATGGTCTATATAAGTTCTAGGTCAGCCAGGGCTAAGTTCTATATCAGCCAGGGCTACACGGAGAGACTCTGTCTTGAAAAGAAAATGGAGAGGATTGGGTAAGTACCACAAGGCCAGAGCTAGTGTGTACACATTTGAGTATTTTGCTTTGAGATTATCCTGTCAATCTGTCAACAGACCTAAATCTTAAGTATTTTCACCTTTTATATGATAAAACATAAGTATAGTTTAAAACATTTTGACAATATTTTGAATTGAAATAAAATTTTTACATTATAAAACACTATGAAGAACGCAGAGCCACAGAAAATAAAGGTAAAAAATCCATGGCCAACAAAGAGAATTTTTCCTGCTCAGAATTCCTCTGTGTGCCCCAGCCTAGTGCTCTCTCCAAAGACAGCCAGTGCCCACTGTGCTCCCTGTAGAGCTGCCTTTTCTTCTCTAACACAAAAGATCCCCAGCTCTACAGTTTCTTCTTACCTCTCTTTTCAACTTGGTGTCTAAGTCCTTTCTATAGACAGGTTTCTCCTCTGTCCATTTCTTTTGAAGAACTTATGGGTTAGTAGCCTGAACAGTCTCCAAGATTCTGCATTTCATTATCATAGGCAGACCTAATATGTAACTCCTATTCTAAATACTGATTTCAGAAAGAAGGCAGACTTGCCTTCCATCTTTTTGTCTTTGACATCACCATTCTTGCTAAGAGCATGTGGCTTCAGACAGTGTAATATTCCCATCTCCACATTTTCCCAAGTGCCAACACAGTATGAGAACAAGGACCCCTGAGGTCTTTTAGTTACTTGTAGACAATATTCTGAGGGCTCATTAAAGCCTAAGAAGCAATCTGAACTCAGGCCTGAATAAACTCTTCTCCACATAGTGATACATAAATTCTTCTTTACAAGCTGGCAGAGGATTCTTGAGTATTTGCTGTTACCAAGAGTTTGAATCCACTGCCCAGGGCATAAGATATGACATCTGCTGTGGAATAATCAATCAGTAGTGGGACACTCATGGTGGCCTCAGAGAAGACCCCCAAATTACCAACAGATCCCTATCAACCAGGCAGAGAGTTCAGTTTTGCTCTGCCTCAGAGACTGACATCTGAGAGGTTGGTGTGGGGGAGGGAATTGTTGTTGTGCAGAAGGATCATTGAGTTTTGGAGGTTGGCCTGTGAGCCATGTCCTGTGGGACACTAGACCAGCCCTGAGCCAGCCCACCAGTCATAGCACTGTCCCTCCCCACCCCAGGCTTACATTGTTCTGTCTTCCTCATTTGTCACTACACTGCTTTCACTAGCTGTTGACTGCCTGTGTGCAGCTCTGCTTTGCACAGTGCCTACAGACTCTAACAAAGCTTTTGTGCCTTGCTCAGGAAGCCCTCTGCCAAGGGGCTGGACTGAACCTCCCAGCCTTAGTTACATATGCAAGCCTCCTTCAGAACCTTCAATTCAAGCATACATGTACCTAAGACCTCCATTACTAGTTTAGATTGGGCTACATTTACATCTGAATGATCCTTGAGTGCCTCTAATACGTGGTGAAGGTCAGGAATTACTATGCTGAACAATTTTTAGTACCTGAAATTGAAGCACTAAATATCTGATGCATACTGAATGAATAAATGAATGTCTGAGTCCTGGATTCCATCAGCTGGGATGGTGTTTGGCCAAGAAGGAGCAGGAGGTGGGCAGAGAAGAGCACAATGAATCTCAATTCCCAGACCATTAAAAAAAAAACAAAAAACAAAAAAACCTGTAACAATGAAGCACCAAGCAGTTGTTTTAAAGGTGAATCATTAAACAGTGCACAGTAAATCCTGCAGTATCAATGGCCACACAGGTGAGCTAATCCCAGGGGGCTTAAGCAGAAGGAGACTTTGGAAGGAAGATGGCAGGTCTCAATCGAGGACTGAGATGAGGCACAGAGTGATACAGAACCATAGAAATTAGTCAGAATTTAGACATCTTCAGAATATTGTCTCTTATCTCCACTGCTCCATGTATGCTTGCTGTTTTTCCAGAGATGTGTATAGCATTTCCTTTAGAAAGAGAGAAAATAATTTTAGTGCTCTCTCCCTGGGGAGCCCTCAGTGCTGTTTGAACTCTGGAATTTGCTAATCATGGTAGTTGTAAAGAACATAGTCTTTAGAAGTTATTTGTGCACTTTTTTTCTTTCTGCTCTTCCCTGGTGGCTTCAGACAGTTTTGCTCCTGTGTGTGTTTACTGTAAAATTTATAGTCCCCTCAAAGTTACACGCTCTGCCTCTATCCTTTTAAAAAATTATCCATTACTCATCAGTAACCAAATAAAATAAAAGATGTTTGGAAGAAAACATTTCCAGTAGAAGAGTGATTTAAATTTTCAGACTCATCAAATCTAAAGGTTACCTTGAATTTAAAAAAAAATCAAAATAGTACACATATCTTCTCTTTCTTAAAACAAAATATAAATATTTGTTTTCTGTATGAGGTGGTACTTTAAAAAGAAATTAACTAGATCACTCTACTCACATCAAAACACAAGGACAAAGTAGTATTAATGTTAATAGCTCTTAATAGGTCTGAGACAGTGGCCACAGCCAGGGTGATCTCCTGTTTTCCTCTCATGGTGGGAGAATGATTACCTCAGCTCATTGATGTTTTAAAAAAAAGAAGAAAAAGAAAAAAAAGAAGAAGACTCTTTAGATGCTGACATGATTGCCTGAGCTCACAGCTCACACCCAGTTGAACCAGGATTAAAAGCAAAATCGAGAGACAGTAAAGTTAGTGTCTTCTAGTAGTTATTTCTGTGTGTTGATCCTATTTCTCTGTAGGTAGAGAGGCAATAGGCTCTCTCTGTTTGTTTTTGTGTCCTCATTTTCCACAACTCTCACTAAATGATAGGTTTTACATAATGATAAAATGAAGAAAATCATATTTGTTTCCCCTCTCTGGTCTATGCCATTATACATTCCAAATTGCTTGCTCTCGTTTCCTATCACACATTGCTGGGGGCCAGCCCCCGGTTTTGGAGGGGGGGAGTCTTTTTCTACTTGTCACTTCTTCGGGAGGCAGCAGAGGGGGAAGAGTGTCAGTGGGGGAGGTGGGGCTAGACTTTGTCTTACAAGATATTTAGGGTTGCTGTATAATAAAAGTTTACTTATCTAAGTTACTATGCTACTGTAGCTGACCTGCCTACTGGTATCCTCTAAGGACAGAAACTGTAGTTTCTTGCACCTAACACCTCAGCCCAAAAACAGCAGAGGATTAGGCAAATAGCCTTTATACTCTCTCAGCAGGAACTGCTGGGCTCTAACTTATGCCTGCTAGTCTGAGGTCACAGGAAGAAAAGACAAGAAGAGAGGTAATTATAGAGTTTATTACTTTTTTTTGTTTTTGTTTTTGTTTTGTTTTTTTTTTTGAGACAGGGTTTCTCTGTGTAGCCCTGGCTGTCCTGGCACTTACTCTGTAGACCAGGCTGGCCTCAAACTCAGAAATCCACCTGCCTCTGCCTCCCAAGTGCTAGGATTAAAGGCGTGGGCCACCACTGCCCGGATAATTAAATGTAAAACATTTCCTATAAAAGTTATCAAGGGGAAAAGTGAAAAGGTCCTAAGTGGGGAAAAGAAAAACTTCTATCTGGAAAAAGGGAAAAATTCTATTTTATATACTACTCTAAGTGGGGAAAGGCAAAAAATTCTATTCTATCTCTCCATTGTATCTATCTTCAGTACTTATATATTTTTCCGAATACATGATCACATGTTACAAAGTTCATCACAAGCTCACACCAAAAATCAAATTATAAATTGAAATAGCAGTTTACAACAGAGAATGTTTACATGTGTATCCATTGGGAGTAATTATCTGGCTAAACATCCATCACCTGTCTAGCTCCACAGGTTCACTGAAGGTTTAAAACTATAAGTTATTAGTGAAGTTTTGTATAGATAAACCTAGGCAATATTTTATCTTCTGTCCTAGCACCTATAATAAATCATGAGTTTCCTTTTAATGACCTTTGGTTAATACTTTTACAACCTCTTAGAATGTGCTCTGAGTAGGAGAAAGTCTGGTTACTATCTAAAAGAAATTAACTGATGACACTTGGGAGACTGGCAGAGTTCTCATTGCAGTTTTGACTATCAGAAAAGAAACTAATAGCAGTCCCACTATAAAACAACTTATTAATCACTGATATAATCATTGATATAATTTTAGGAATTCTTATAGGATCAACATTAGGACTTAAGAACTCATCCATTCGTCTATGTAGCATCACTACAAGGAAGTACATCTTTGTGGATCTTGCAGAGATCTGCTCCAAAGGGGTGTGCTATTGCTTAGTGATTGTTACATATGTTTAATGATAATAATAGAAAAAGCATATTAATAGCAGGAATCTTTCCTAAAATAAAACCCTTACAGCCTTGCTAAATAAAAACTCACTTGTTGCAGATTATATAATAATCCAAGGCAAGCATTTTCAGGATGATCACTGGCTAATTACTAGCTTGTCCCGTTATGGCTCCTGACAGGAGCTGGAGAGAAGGCTCAGTGGTTATGAACTCACACTGCTCTTGCAGAAAACCTGAGTTTGATTATGAGCACTTATATCAGTAGCTCAGAACTATCCAAAGGATCCAAGTACTTTAGGCCTCTGCTGGTACCTGTACTCACATGCACATAGTCTCACATATACACCAATAAGAAGAGGAAGAGGAGGAGGAGGAGGAGGAAAAGGTGAAGGAGGAAGAGGAGGAGGAGGAAGAAGAAGAAGATGAGAAGAGATGTTTCGGGGTCACTGTCATGCTTTGTCATGCTTTGGACCACAGGGTGTTACGTGTCTTGGTTTCCTTTGGTTGGAATTTTTATAAGTCATTTTTCTGGCACAATACTAAAATATTCTTAAGCTTTTGAAACTTTGAAATTTCATCTGTATACAAATAAATGAGAAGCAACTGACTAAATTTAAAAGTCTAGGATCATAGATTCTTTCATAACAATAGGCCTTGCTTCATTTCCCTTTAGATTTCTCTTCTGGGAGAAAAAAATAACAGCCAATTGGACTTTCTCTTACTTCTTAGAGACTTGTAAAAATCTGTAGGACAGTTTGCCCTGTATCTGTAAAATTTAAACATTTCAACTAGCCAGATATTGGTATAGTTTGTGCTTCATTAATTTTTCTGAAACAAATTTAATTTTTTTTTATTCTTAGAATTCAGGACTTCCATCAGGAGAAAGTTGCTTTTATTATGCCTTGATTCTGGATCCATATTTTATTGGAGCTTTGGGAACATTATTTCCAAAGGGAACCTTTCTTCTCTAAGCCTTTCTCCTGAGTTCTGTCTTGTAGTCTGCTTTTCAAAAGTCCCTTAATTACATTTCATGTGTTTGCTCATCCTCAAATGTGACGGCTCAATATATAACTAACCCAGCTCTCCTTATCCATTTCTTAATTGTCTTTGGTTACTGACAGAACCAGTGTTTTGAGGCTAGAGTTGCAAAGCTCTGAGCCTCAGTGCACTCACCTGGACTAATCAGTTCCCCCATTACTGTGCTGGCTGAAGTAACTACCCTGATGGAGAGAACTCCTATGGGGTTCCTTCAGTGTGAGTCCACTTTCCTCATCATGCCTGGTGGAAAAGAAAGCACAGGGCCATTTGGAATAATCCTGAAGCCTCTCCCTCCCACACTCATGTTTACCAGCAATCATGGTATGCTGAAGCAGATTGTGACTGGCTGGCTGCATACAAACAGTTCTCAGGTACTAAGAAAGATTGAATGGCTAGGTTTCTATTATGTTTTCTAACTCCCAAATTTTCAGGTATAAGCAAATAATAGTGACTATTAAAAATATCCCTGGTTCCTGCTTCCCAAATCTTGTTTTATTGTTATTTTTTTTTTGGGGGGGGTTACTTTTTGTATTGAAAGTCAGCCCTTTAGTTTTTAGAAGGCCTTTTGGAAAATCATTGTCTACAGTAAGACTCATGCAGAATGTAATACAACCAGAAGGGACAGTACACTAGCCTCCCTTTGACAAAAGCTACACAGGAAGTTGAGAGCTAGAGAAGAAACTGGCACCTTAAATGGGCTGTTTATAGAACATGTATTACAGAATCAAAGGGGACCCCACAGGACAGAACCTAAAGAAAACACCTTGCATGACTTGTGTTTCTCTTCTTGCCAGGATTCCCCAAGCCTAGCCCATCTAGACACTGGAGTGTGGAGCATACAACCGATGCTAGATACAGATTATGAGCCTCTGAGAGCAAAGAGGAAAGGGGAGATGATGACTTGAGAGCTCAGAGGAGAATAATTAATAAATATGTCTGCTTTTAACATTATCATGTATTGCAGCTGTAGAAGTAAAGCCAATTCAACTGCCCAAAGTGATCAATAAGAAATGTAAATGCCTTCTTCATTACATTAGGTTACTATGTTATAGGTATGTTTGTAAGTTTGCACGCCTCAAAAGATTAAGTGAAAATATTCCAGTAAAAAATATCCCATCACTAAAATTTACTGGTTACTCTAGTGCAATTTATAGTAGAAAATTAGCTGCTTTTAAATGGAGTAAGAAAAAATACCAAAGAAACAACTTTTAATATGTACTATATATGTGTATGCAAAATGTAAAATGCAGGGCTGGAAAGGTAGCTCAATAGTTATAAGGGTACTTACTATTCTTCCGAAGGACTCAGGTTCAGTTCCCAGCACATACATGGCAGTTTTTAACCATCTGTAACTCTAGTTTCAAAGGATCTGGTGCTCTCTTCTGGATTCTGTGCATATCATACCCATGTGATACATGTACATACACAGAGGCAAAACAACAATAAAAATAAACATATTTTTAAATGTAATCATTGTCAAAAGACTTGAGTCTTTGAAAGAGAAATATCTGTAGTTATGTGTATATGGAGGAGGGAAGTCAATCTTGCACAGGAAAACTCTAGCATAAGGTTATTACCAGTTTAGGGATTGTATAAAGTTATTTTACCAACACCTATTCTCAAATCACTTGAGCCTAGCTGGGTACCCTATTGCTCCCTGACTGAAGTCATAGTCTGCATTTTTATTGTCTAAGGTGTTGTTACTCTTAGAAACCATTCAGAGTGAGGGGAAGCTTCCTCCTCCTCCTCCTTTGAAAATGTACTCAGATAATGATTCCAAGCTTTCCCTCTCAATGCCAAAACTAGGCTAAAAGGGAGGTTCTACTGGTGAACAACAGGCTCCGATTCATATCCTGATCCTGATTCTTCACTAGCTAGAAACCTGGAGATCCTCAGAAACTTTTGGCCTCATTTGAGGTGGTAGAAATTCATCTTCCACAAATAAGACTGGCTCCTTGCATACATCATGAAAATGTTATGAAGTGGCATGCCACAAAGCTCCACTCAGGAAAATTATACTGTGAACAAACTAATATGGGGAACAACCTAGTTGAAGATGGTTCATGACAGTTTATAGAAGCATGGCTTTTAAATCCCTGTGGTAACAGTCAGCATTTACTATAAATATTAAACATCTTAGGTTTGTTAGCTTGCAAAAAAAAATTCAGGTTTCATTATGTCCTTTTTCAAATAAAATGTGGGTTTGTCTTTCTTACCCCCTTCACCTTTCCCCTCCCTCCCCTCCACTCCTCTCCCTTTCATCTGCCCCCCACACCCCTTTTCTACTCTCATTTCCCAGGAGATCTACCCGCACCTCTACACTTCATTCCCATCTTGTGACCTTCCACTTAGTTTTAGAGTTGATATTCACTCTCATATCCTACTATCTATGTAAATACAAACATTAAACTTGAGAATCCACGTATGAGATCACATGATGGCTCATTTTTGAAATAGGATCACCTCACTCAGTGCAAAATCTTTTAGTTCCACCATTTTCCTGCAAATTTCATTTTTCTTAACTTCTGAGTAAAACTTCTGCTCTGTATTTGTGGCACATTTTTCCTATCCATTCTTTGGTTGATGAGCAGCTATGCCCCATGCCCTGACTATTGTGAATAGGGCGACAATAAACACTGACAAGCAAATCTCTCTGTGGTAGGGTATGGACTCCTTCTGGTATAGCTGGATCACATGGTAGTTCTGTTTTTAATGTTTTAGGAACTTCTGTACTGATCTTTGCAGTGGATGCACTTGACTCTCCCACCAGCTATGGACAAGGTTTCTGTTTCCCCACAGCCTCTCCAGCATTTGTCATTCATCTTCTTGGTCATGGTCATTGTGACTGGAATGATATGAAATCATAAAGTAGTTTTTGTTTGCATTTTTTCTGATAAGGATGATGAGCATTTTTTTAAAAAAATATTTATTGGCCTTTTATGTTTCTTTTGAAGACTATTAATTTCATTATCCCCTAGTCATCAGCAGTCTTGTGGGTTTATGTTTATTTATTTTAATTATTATATAGTCTAGATGTCTGTCTGAAGTATAGCTAGCTAAGATGGCTTCCCTTGCACAGCAACTTTTTAATTTCATATGGTCTTGTATATTTATTCTTAGGACTATGTCTTTACAATGGGAGTCCTGATCAGAACATTCTTGCCTGTACCTACAACTTAATTGTAACTTTCTACGTTTTCTTCTGGAAGGTTCAGCAATTCAGGTTTCAAACTCAGGTTGCCTGAACTAATTTTCTTTTCTCAGTATGTATCCTTGATACTTTTTATTGGGGATCATATTAACATAACTATGTGGATGTATTTCTGGACTATCTTATTCCATTAGTTTACTTGTTTTTTCTACTATACTTCATTTGATTCTAATGTATAGCATTGTTTGAAATCAGTTACAGAACCTCCAGAAATATGCTTTTTACCTAAAATTATGTTGGATCTATATGGTCTTTCATGTGTTTCCACTTTTCTTTAGATATATTTTCTAGTTATGTAAAGAATGCTTTGGATTTTATTTTTGACACAAGACCTTGCTGCATAACACTGGCTGTACTGGAACTATCCTCAAACTCAATGAAATACACCTGCCTTTGCCTTTCAAGGGCTGGAATTAAAAGCATATGCCACCATATCTGCTGTCATCAGAATTCTGATGGCAATTTCACTAATCTGTCAGTAATTTTTGTTAACATGGCCGTCTTTATAGTATTGATTCTACTTATCCAGGAACTTAGAGCCTCTGCATCATCTGGTGTCTCCTTTAACTTCTTATCAGGGCCCTAAAGTTGTTACCTTATAAATCTTTCTTCTATAGTGGAGTTTATTCCTGAGAACTTTATTGGGGCAAGGTGGATGAGATGGCTTTCCTAATTTCTCAGCGGCCTCATTATTGGTATGTATAAAAGATACTGAGTTTCATATGTTGATTTTGTATCATGATTTGTATCATGCCACTTTACTAAAAATGGTTGTTAAATCTAAGCACTTTCTGGTCAAGCTATAGGGTCTCTTAAGTATAGAATCATGTTGTAAATGAATAGGGATAATTTCACTTAAAACATCTCAGTGATGCATTTTCAAGAAAGATTCCTTGAATAGTTAATCTGCAGTTGGCATTATGAGGTTCCAGGCCATACAACAAGTGGTAGCAGCTTCATGTAAACTGTAGTAGGAAGATGATGTCACAATTTTTTGAGTAGAAAGACACATGGTAAAATTAATACTGCACATGCTTGAAATTGGTGTGTTTATAAATGATATGTTAATAAGTGTGGGTATAAGAAGTAGTCGGCATTCTCTTCAATTTACAAATAAGAAAACTGTGGGTCACAGATGCTTAAGAAGGCAGCAATGGCTTAAGTTCCCTTATCTGACACTAAGCAACAAGCATTCATCTAGGTTTGTCCAGTCCTTGACTCACTGTGACCATGGTGGGCTTGCCTACCTTGTAGATGATGTAAATATGAACATTCTAAGCTTATATATGGCAATAACACTTTGTATCTCTTGTCCTATGCTGAGCTTCATGGGGACTGGAGCTCAGCATGCAGAGACATTTTTTATTAGTTCCCATGGCTCTGCTGTGTCACAGTGTAGAAATCTCCCAACAAGAGAGTACAGAGAACAATGCAATCAATAAAGTATTATTAATACACAGAAAGGGTGCTGGCCCAGGTCTGCTTTTCTCCTCTGGATGTCCAGGCACTGTTGCATACTGAGCTGAGCTGGAATGAACAAAGCTCAGCCAGGCAGGTCAGTGGGTTAGCTAGGATCTCAGTCGGCGTGAGTCTCAGAGAAACAGCCTTCTCCATACACGGTTTTCAGTGGAAAAGCTCTCTTTATTGGGGAGTTGGTTGTGGGTGGGGTTTAACAAGGATTATAAAACCTTGGGGAGTAAGTAAGGGTTTTCAGGGTGAGTATACATTATTGTCTGATGAGCTGGGAATGCTTCATTTGCATGAAGAGGAATTCCAGATGCTTGCTGGATCTGTCCTTAAAAGGAGATGGCAGTTTAACCTGTAATCTGGCTAGAAGGCTATGTGATTCTCTCAAGTGAAGTAGAGGACATGCAGGCCCAGAGCAGGGAGGAAGCAGTCCTTCTTCTGCTGGACTCACAATAAGACTTTTGACCTCACTCTTGCCCCTGACCCAGACTGGCTCCATGCAGTTGCATGGCTTTCTGCCCCACCAAGAGGAAACTGAACACTTTCATGATGGTAAGGAATTGGGCATCTGATGAATTACCACTGAATATATATAATGTTTAGTATTTTCACTAACCAGGCTAAGGATGGCTCTACCTAAGTCTAAAGCTTGCACTGTAAACTCTGTGAGCACTGATCAGTGTCCAACATGAGATATTAATAGAATTACCATTTAATCCTTAGGCAAAGAAAATAGATGTCCACAGACATGCAGTCTGAACATTCAAGCTAGTACATTTCTTCTGTTTGCAGGTCGTTCCTCCAAAGATGCTGTAGGCCAGATCTCTGTCCATGTGGATGTCACCACCACTCCAGGAACTGGAGAGCATAAAGTCACTGTAAAAGGTAATCTGGGGTTCAGATATAGCACCTATTAACCTTCAACATCTACAGACATCATATGAAAGCTATCACTTCTCTCGTATACATTTTTTAACTGTTAACTACTATAGGACACAGTTAAAATGTCTTCAGAAAAACAAATTCTTAAGCCAAAACATGTAAAGACTTGATGCACTGGTAACTAAATTTCAGAAGTGGATTTGTTTTATTGTTAAATATAATTTCTCAAGCTGACCTATATTTTCTTAACTAGTCACATAATCTACCTATATTATGTGACTTCTTGTTTTCCTTATTAACAACTCCATGCTATAAAAACAAGTGAGCCCTGATTTTCAACGAAAAGGTCTCATTAAATATCTACCACTTTGCTGAATATCCCCATATTCTATTTTTACTGTAGACTTGGTCATTTTAATATCCAGTTTGGTCTTCCAATGTATGTTTTAATTGCACCACGTTCTAAAACTGCTGTGGATTAGAAAAGAGTATATGAAAAGTATGTAGGGAAAAAAGTCCCAAGGAGTACTTATGTTTATACAAGATCAGGTGTCAGTATCCTTCAGTGTTTTTTAAAAATATCTACATATTAAGCCCAAGAGTTTTAGTTTTTAGCAGTAAAAACTTTAAGCTGGAGAGATGGCTCAGTGGTTAAGACTGCTCTTCCAGAGGTCCTGAGTTCCATTCCCAGCAACCACATTGTGGCTCACAACCATCTGAAATAAGATCTGATGGCTCCTTCTGGTGTGTCTGAAGATAGACATAAAATAGATAAATCTTTTTTAAAAAAAGAAATTTTAAGACATTTTTCTGCTGGTAGCCAAGACCAAGCAGGGAGCATATAAACATATTTATTTAGAATTGTTTATGAGTCCTGAAATAGGAAATGTCCATAGCATTTAGTATATGATGGCATTTTCAACTGGGAAAGAAATAATCAACTAGATGACCATGATGAAGTTTTATAAATAATACTGACTATAAAAATATTTATAATATATGATGAGCTGATTTTTTGCATGGATGTTGAATTTATGTGTACTAACATAGAATTAAGTTTAATCTATTTTTTAAATATTTTGTGGTGGTGCTTCCCTAATGTCTAATATGAAAAATCATCAGGGTTTTTAACCTTTCTATGCATGTACCATTCACATGAATGACAGCTTTCCCAGGCATCCAGTGTTCTAGCTTGCGGGACATTTCCTTGTTGGAACGGTCAGGACACAGGCAAATGAAAGTTCCTGCCCAGAGGAGGAAACTCTCGTTTCCACACACTCATTAACTAAAACTCTGCCCCTGCTTTTTCAGTGATTGCAATCAATGACCTAAACTGGCAGACCACTGCCATGTTCCGCCCCTTCGTGGAAGTGTGCATGCTGGGACCCAGCCTAGGGGACAAGAAGAGAAAACAAGGGACAAAGACAAAAAGCAACACATGGTCACCGAAGTACAATGAAACCTTCCAGTTGTAAGTTAAATAAAACACCACTAGTTCACTTGACTGTATGCTAGTTGGCTTGCAGTTAAAAACCCACTGGAGGATTAAGGGTGGAAAGTAAAACCCACGGGTCCCTTCCTGTTCCTCACAGTGTAAGCTAGGCTTTGATTCCTTACCTCAGTGGCTGTTCATATCAGGCAGTGTTATAGATACCGGACATAGTTGGACACTGGACTCAGATAGTTGCTGGCTTTTGCTATCATGGAAATGTCTTTCTAGAGATGATTGTCATGGTCAAGTGAAGGGCTACCATGTTTAAAGAAACAGTATATAATGGGAAAGAGGGCAAGATTAAATGATGTGTTGAAGCCCTCACATGAAAGTACAAATTTCACTTCTTGAGGGGGGGGCTCTAGAGGGTTTTTCCAAATGAAGGGGTAAATACCAAATGTGTCTTTAAATGGTGATATTGGTTGTATAGGGCACAAGTTACAGGGAAGTCAGACCAAGTGCGTGGCAGTACCCTGTAGCTTTCCATTGCAATAGTCTAGGCAGGAGATAAAATACTTACTAGCCAGATGAAAAGACAAATGAACACTCTGAACATGATGGAAGAATTTATATCTGGATAAGAGGTAGAATACAAGCCTGCATGACAACAAAGGCCAGCTTCTTCACAAACATGTCCTTACAGAAGGACCGTAAGGGATCTGAAAGCTAGGCATAGAAAGACATCACCAAAGCTGGGACAGTAAAAGTTTGTCAGTCCCCTTCTGAGAAGTGGTGACCTTCCATGGAGAGAAACTGCCTACTCAAGGCAGACATAACAGGAAACTGATGTAGCAAAGACTCTGATCCCACCCTTACTCTTTCTGTTGTCCTTATGGGAGAACTTTTGTTTAAAATCCACCACCCACTGGGAGGTGGAACATGGCAAACTCCAGCATTGCAGAGCCATGAGTCAGCACTCCATTGTGAGGTGAGGGGCAGAAGCATGACTCCGGTCTGAGGCATGACCACATAGGTCAGGTGACAATGACAGCAAGAATTTTTTTTTTTAATATCTGCATTTGGAGATCTTCTGGCATGTTAAGAAGATATATCAAATACATAATTGGGTAACTTGACAATTTTCTCCCTAATAATCTTAATCCTGTAAGTCTAAATGAGCCGACCTAGTGCTACATCAAGAAAATAGGACAGAGCCAGAGAGTTTTCCACACAACCAAGCATACCCTTAAAAGTGCTGTGCTTTTACTAGCTCACTTACTTGGGACACACACCTATAATTCCAGCATGCAGAGGCAAGTGGATCTGTGAGTTCAAGACCATCTTGGTCTCCTAGTAAGTTCCCAGCCAGCCAAGGTTATGTTGTGAGCTCCTGCCATGTGTATCAAGAATCCCAATAACCACAGTGATTCTGCTAACAAACCAGCTCACAGGTCTATAGTCTTTCACTTCAAGTCACACAAGAACCTTGATCTAATTTTAATGTCTTTAACATCTACAACATCTACTTTCTGGAAATAACTTGAGCAAAGTTTCAGCTGTAATATTAGAAGGCACTATAACCAATGTTCTTGGGAAGGCCAGCATGTTTAACACATAAGGTCACTCCTGTCTTGCTTTGTTCTTTGATTTTTACCCATCAGAATACCATATTCTTGCCTGTTTGTATGATTTCAGATCACCTCTAAATAAATACCTAGTTTAGTTACCAATGTTACCTGTAGACAAACATCTGGCTACATAAGCTGCTCCAGAAATAAAAATACCACTTGAAACAGGAATTTGAAACTTGTCACTGGTGACAAATAGATGAACAATTTTTAGAAAGATGGGAATATCTGATTGATTAAAACAAGGGCTAGAAGAAAATATTCCCCAGACCCCACCCCTTACCTCCCTAACATGACATTATATACAGCAAGCTGTCTTTGGCTGTACTGGTAAAGGCTAACTGTTGTCAGAGGGAAGAATTAATACTGCAGTGCCAGCCCTGCTGGAACTGATGTACTCTGGAGATGCACACCAATTATACATCTTAGAAATGTCTGTCCTCCCGAGAAAAGACTACTGAATATAAAAGCTTCTCTGAGAGTCAAAGGTAAATATTCTTAGTAGCTGACAAAGAAATAGTACAGATAGTCTTCGAACAGTATCCCTCACTCAGGTTCTATCATAGTTATCAATCAGAGCCTCTGTATCTAATAACTAAATACAACATAATATTTTATTTGCCAGCCCTATTGATATACTTACCATCAATGAAGTAAGCAGGTACAGACACTCCAGGACATCTACAAATGTAGCTCGTCACATTTGTAGAGGATGATGTCAAAAATTCTGACACATCTGTAATAAAGCATCATTTTTTATATCTAGGGGAAAGTATATGTTTGATTTTCAAGCATTATCTATATAACAATGATCTAATATGTGAGTAAACAGAGTTGATATACTACTCTGGCCATCTAGCAAGCTGTGAGTAAAGTTTAACAGTATTTTAGCACCATGAGTGCAAGGTTGACTCATTTTATGTCTTTAATTCATACAGCATTCTGGGTAATGAAAACCGCCCAGGAGCTTATGAACTTCATCTCTCAGTTAAGGACTACTGCTTTGCCCGAGAAGATCGAATAATTGGGATGACAGTCATTCAGTTACAGAACATAGCAGAGAAAGGGAGCTACGGGGCGTGGTACCCTCTTCTGAAAAATCTCTCTATGGATGAAACTGGTTTAACCATCCTTAGAATACTCTCTCAGAGGACCAGCGACGATGTTGCTAAGGAGTTTGTGAGACTTAAGTCTGAAACAAGGTCTACTGAAGAGAGTGCCTGAAACAAAGACTTCCAAATACTGTCTGAGAATTCATAAACTCCCATTGTTTGACCCTTACATGCATGTGAAAATACATGGGAATGTTTAAACCCACTGTGTTTTGATGTTTGCCAGTAATCAACCACAATGTCTACAATGTATGTAAAAACTTTTATACCAGTTCTGGTCTTTGAGAAATAAATGTTCCATGAAGTGCCAAAATTATGATGTAAAGTGAAATATCAAGACTATCTTTTACAATGTTCTTCACATTACCAATTTCTCCTCCGTGAAGAAACCTAAAAATAACATTCTTGAGTTTGTCCATTGGTTGTCCTTGTCATTTAGAGTAACCTATCAGAAAGCATCTTTGACTGAACTTCTGTTCTGTTTAGCCTTACCTTATTGTAGACTCCCTGCAGATCCGGTTTTCTACCACACCTAGAAATGCAGCAACTTCTAGAAAGTTTGTAATTTTATAGTTGCAGATATATTGTGATGATTTTTGCATACAAATTACAATAGAAAAGGTGGGAAATATTTTATGCTGACCAGTTCCTACCCTTTCTAAAATATCACTGTGAAGAAATGCTTTTGAAGCAAACTTACACAAAGCAATGCTAAATAGTTTGTTAATGTTTAATATATTGATGAAACTGTGTTCTTTAAAACTGCCAATCCCCCCCATCACATTTGTAATTTAAAAAAAAAAGAAAAGAAAAAATGATAATGTGAAGCATTTGCCTTGTAGCATTATGTGTCAGCTTTACCCTACTTCATTCTTTGGAAAGTCATGGAATGCAAGAACTGTTTGTTTAACTTTCCTGCAATAAGTAACTTGTTAGAAGGAAAATACTAACAATATACTTATGACTACTTAACTCTACAACCAGATGTTTCTTTTTAAAATATTCAATGGTTTATGCTGAATGCAGCAGTACTATAGATTGCAGAAAATCAAAAAGTCACAACTTCATATATATTTAGGAGGAAAAAATGTAAAATAAACTCAAAGTAAATGGCTCATGATTTTGTAACTGTGTTCTTTATATGCCCCAAATGCAACTTGGTTACAGATACTTGCAATGTCTGGATTTTGTTTGTGATTTGACTTTTCAGAGTCTGTATCAAAAAATTTGGCTGCAGAACATCATTTTGTCATTGTAACTTTTAGCCACAACTGTGAGGAGACTCCCTATGTGCCCAGGATCAAGAAGCTGTTATGTTGTTGATTGTGTTATGTAAACATGCTGGTCTAGTATGTGAGGAGCAGAAGTGATTTAGTATCATCTCTCTCAACCATTCTTCTTTCTTCTGAAAACACACAAGCTGATGAGATTGGCTAATTTGTGTTCAAATCTTAGGCGAATGCTTTGTTAACAACTTTTCCAAATTCCTAGTATGATGCAATCGCTGGCATATGCATTAATAAATGGATGTGTATTGAGCTCATGCAACACTTTCGGGTGTTTTGCCTACTTCTTTCATTATCTAGTAATGATAAAACACTCGTGATATGATGTTAATATTCACTCAATATGTGATAACATAAACAACAGTACCTTACAATATAATGCATTCATTTAAAGTAAGAAGAATTAATCTAATGGCCCAGTATGGGTTGCGGGATAGTGTTAAACCTATGAAGAAGATTTATATATTCAAAGTAGCATCATTATTAAAGAAAAGCTTCCATTATTATTTGTAGTCATTTTAGTAGGTAAAAGATTTAGTAGATTTAGTCATGATAGGAGGAGTTCATTAATATCAGAATGTGGAACACTGGAGGGTTAGATCACAGCTACACAGATCAGTTCATGGAAACGGTGAGCTAAGGATATTGTTTGTAGTAACTAGATCCCTTTGTTTTGTCTTATTTAAATATGTATTCATGTGGATCTGTGTATGCTCACATGAGTGTGGATGCTCATGGAGTCCAGAAGGGAACAGATGCCCTGAAGCTGGAATTATAGGCAGTTGTGATCTGTCTGACCTAGGAACTGACCCAAGTCCTTCAGAAGAACAGCAAGTGCTCTTAATCACTGAGCCCTCCTTCTCACTCCTCATTCCACCTTTAAATACATACACTGTACATTAAATGTTAATAGTAGTAGTACAACTTCAGTCTAGTTTTTACTATTATAAAGCACAGATACTAACTTTGAACTGGTTATAACTACCATTCCTCATAGCTTCTTCCTCCAAAGGCAGCTGAATTTCTGTTATTCTCATGTCTTCATGATGATACACAAGGTCTAGCTTACTGTGAGCTGTCAACTCAGTGACTCCAGAGTTGTGTGGCAGTTTATTCGTGTCTCTCCAGATAAAGCACACAAATGCCAACTCCTGTCATTCATGTGAAGGTAGACCTCATATTTCAAGTGCCTAAAAACTGTAAAATATTGAAAGGTAAAATAATGAAAACATCAATGTAGCAGTCATCATTCAAAGGCATTCAGATGAATTATTTAAGGTAATCAATAAGATATCCCAGACACAGCCTGCTCAGAGTCATCCCCTTCTGGACTACTTTATAGGTTAACACAACTTTAAATAAGCCACATTTATAAGTGACAATCCCAGCTTACTGTCTTTCATTTTGATCTTATTTTAATGCTTGAAAGGACAGTTATTTTATTCTTTTAATATTTCAAAATTAATAAATGACAATACAACATAGCCTTTTATGGGCTAATTTATCGCTTTCACTCATGAAGCATGGTCATATTTATAGGAAACTTAGGAGTACACGTGGGTAAGTCTGATTCTTTCTTCACCACATGGAAGGTTCCTGAGCACACAGGATTCCTTGCTCCTGACCTATGTTGACACTTACTCAACTCACCTTTGAAGCAAGTCCTTGATGCTCAGGCATCTCTGGTCAGTAGTCTCTCTAGCTCAAGCTTCTCATGTTTGACAGGCTCAAAACCTATGACATGAGACATGGAAGAAGAGATATTCCAACTTTTAATATATATTTATTTTAAATGCCCAATTATTTTCAATTTGTGACAAATTTGAAAGGTTATATTTAGACCCACTTTTTATTTGTAGATTATTTTGTCTCCCACTGTATATACAATGATTTTAAAAATCCACATATTGTTGTTTTATCTCCCCTTTCCATCCTGGTGATTGTGAATAAGGATTCAGATATTTGATTAATCATTGGTCTATTTGTATATCAATGGAATGATAGGAAAAGAATACACACACACGCATACACACACACACTGTGGACTGCTTTAGAAACAGAAAAAAAATTTATTTGTGACTCTGTGTGTGTGTATGTGTGTGTGTGTGTGTGTGCGCGCGTGCATGCATGTGTACATTGGTGAAGGTTACTTGAGAAAACACAGGCACAGGGAGAACAGTGAGTGTGCTCACTCACATACACAACTTGAGAAAGTTGAATCCATGAAATAGAGAACAAAATAATGGCTACCATATGCTAAGGGATGGGAGTTCAAAGGAAGCAAAGTGTGACTTAAGAGGAAAAAAAAACCAAAAAACAAAAAACAAAGGAAATCTATTGTATACAATGGTGACTGTAGTTAATCAAACTGTAATTGAGACTTAAAAATTCAAGAGTAAAAGCCTTGTACTTGTTTTGCCACACCAAAAATAGTTTGCAAGGCTCCACATGTATTCAAAACCTTGACATGGTAATTCTACACTGAAGACATATCAAAACTCATGTTGTACACTATATATAATTTTTACTTGTCATAAAGAAAAATGTATCAAACCTATATAACTGAAAATATTTCAATTTATAATATGGAGATAGAATTTCTATAAATTACCTTAATGCCAATAAAAATGTTTTCATATTTTGTAAATATTAGCACTCAGATTTGGTCTGGAGAGGCTGGAGCCCATTAACTTGTGAGCCAGAGAGAAAGAAAAAGGATAAAGAGAAAGTCATGCATACACACAAACACTTGGCTGGTCAAACACTCGGCTGGTTCCAAGTGTCTGTTTCATCTATTTCAAAGGTACACATAAATATATATATATACATACATATATACATCTATGTACAAACAGATAGATAGATTGATTGATAGATAGATAGATAGATAGATAGATAGATAGATACATAGATACATAGATACATAGATACATAGATAGATATACACATACACACATATACACATATACATATATATACATTTGGTGGATGGAGCAGAGTCCTACAGGCACACCTTATTTTTTTCTATCAGCTTCTCATACCTTCTTAGACAATAGTTCTTTATAAAATTACCTCACAGATAAAATGTTACACAAAAGGAAGTTACGGAAATTGATGGGAAGCTCAAAGTAGTGTTTCATTCTCTAAGCCCATTATAAGTTTAAAGCAACAGTTTCACATGACCTTGCTTTTTCATAGTGCACACCTGTGGTCTCATCCTTGGGTCTCACTTAGAATGAATGATTTTCCTTGATCACAACCTGTCCCAAGCCTATTTTTCTTCTAAGTGAAATTTATGAAAGATCATTGTACTCCTTATTATGCAGCTTTTACTTACTAGTCTATAAGGAGTGGACAAATTTTAGTCTTGATTCTAACTTTATTATATTTTCCTGCAAAAAGACCTAAAACCATCTCCTGAAACATTCTTCATAAAATTATTTGAATCAAATCAGGAATTCCATAAAGTCATTAATCAATCTAAACAGCATTAATCATGAAAGTTAACCTTCATGTTGATCCATAGGAAATGTTCCCAATAGTGTGGGCCAATGCCCAGGAATCATTATTAGGCTACGTCATAGTGGAGGAAAGGCATATCAGCAGCGAGAAACAACCCTCGGCCGAAGTCTCTGGGTTCCATGCCTCTCCTTGTGCACTCATAACAGCCATGAGAAATGGTGGACCATCTCCAGAAAACGCACTTGCTCGCCATAATCTTTCCTACATGGCTGTGCCACTGAATTGATTATATTTGGAAATATTCACGTATGTATATATACATATTTGCATGCTATAAGAATAAAATATAGGTCATGAATTTGGAAAAGAGTGGGAAAGGGTATATAGAAACATTCAGAGGGATAAATTAAATTAGAATCTCAAAAAAGTTTTAAATGATATTTTAGGCGAAGGTGAAGTATTAAGAAAAGAAGTCAGTGTTGACTTTTTTTTAAAAGATGGCTAAACTATATCAGGAAAATTTGAACATGGGAAAATCGGAGAAATTATTTTTTAAAGATTTACTTATTTTAAATTGTGTGTGTGTACATGCCTCTGTGTGTGTGTGTGTGTGTGTGTGTGTACACATAAGTTCAAATGCTTACAGATGCCATAGGTGTCATATTTCCTGGAACTGGAGTTATAGGTATTAGTGAACTACTCTGCATAGGTGCTGAGAACCACACTTGGGTCCTTCGTGAGAGCAAGAAGACTCGTTCTTAACCACTGAGCCATCTCTCCCACCCCAGGGGAAATTATTAATGCTAACATAGAATTTAATACACAAAACATGGAATTATCAGAGACATGAGAGTCATTAAAGGTTCTTTGTTTTATGTTCAAGGGCTATATGTTAACAAATCCCTTTCATATCAAGGGATGAACTCATGTAACTACATTCTAAAAAGTGGTTGTCAACATAATCAAATATTTTTACTAAGTTGAATATAAAAAACAGTATTGATATTATTTTAGTCCCTAAGTTTTATGATGAGTTCTTAGTTACCTATTTCACATCTTTTCCTCATACCAAAGATGAAGCATATATGTTAGTCATTATGTACTCAACATGGTGTAGCAGTTACTTCACATCAAAACCAAACATAACTTTAGAAGCTATACAGTTGCTCTAGGTTGTGCTGTAACTCAGAACACAAGTGTGCCCAAATTCATACTGCGACCTTTGAGACACTATTCTCTTTTTCCTACAAATATTTAAGGTTGCTTTATATATGACAAGAATTAGATTTTCATTGGCAGTAAGAACACAGTGAGTAACAGTACAGAACAGAGGACTCACACAGTATTTACAAGGACTACTTACTGACGTGATTGCAACTTACCAGCTAAAAGATACAGACTAACTGAATGAGTTAAGAAAAACAAGACATTAATTTTATGTTGTCTCCAAGAAACACATCTCAATAATGACATTAAAAAAAAACAGCATTAATAGAAAGACACCAATGTATGAAGCAAATAGAAGCTAGAATGCCTATTCTCATATCTAACAGAATAGATTCTGAAACAAGTCAGAAGAGATAAGAAGGTCACTAGATGAGAAAACAATTCATTATAAAGATTTGATTGTAAGTATGCTGCACCAAATATTAATGCTTCCAATTTGTAAAGCAAACAATAAAGGTTACAAAAGGTCAGGTAAGCCCTCATGTAACAAGAGGAGATTTAAACACCTAAGTCCTTGTATGTTACCAGATTATACTGAAAAAAAGGGGAAGTCAACTACAAGAGTAACCATAGAAATGATGCAAATTATTGAATACTGGTCAACACATTTTTTAATGAACAGGGAATGATTTTTAAAATAAGTGAAGAAAATTATAGTTTCAAAGAATCAAGGTAAAATGGTAGCACGGCCTACCCAAATGATCAGATGCAGCTAAGGCAGGTCCATGAGGAAAACTTAAAGCTGTGGGAACTTACCTTAAAATACCAGAAATGTCTCAAATAAACAACTTAATGATGGGCCTTAAGACTCTAGAAATCCAAGAGGACAATGAACCCAAATGCCATCAACAGCAATAATTAGTACAGGTTAATGATGGAGATGAGTCTAAAAGAGTTACCCTGAGAATTAAGAAACAAGAAATTGGTTCTTTAGGGAGATAAGATGGACAAATTAACTAAAAGACAGACACAAATGAATAAAATTATAGATTAAAGGAGCAACAAACACTAGTGAAAACCAGATTACTAGAGAACGAACTGTTTAAGGGTAGACCACATGACCCAGCAATAAATAGGCAGCTAACAAAAACCAACTCAACAGAGTCAGTGGAGGTTCTTTGTCTCATAATATCATGTCAGAGCTTTATTTTTATTTTGTTTCTTACCCTACATATTTGCATGATATTGTGAATAATGGTTTGTGTTTTTATGGGATTCTTGAGTTTGTCTTTGCATCTATATCTTTTTCTTGTGCCTTTTCCTGGGCTTTTTTTCCTTCTGTTTGTTTGTTTTGTTATATTCCAATTTGTTTGTTTTGCTTTATCATATTATATATATTACATTACATTATATTATTGTCCCTTAGATGCTTGTTTGTTTACAAGTGAGATATAGATTGGAAGTGAATCCATATGGGAAGGGAGTGGAAGGAACTAGGAGAAATAGGGGAAGGAGAAACTGTCATCAGAATACACTGTATGAAAACAAAATGTACTTTTAACTAAGAAAAAAAATAAATGAAAAAGTATATTTAGTTAAGACAAAGATATATGATCTGACCAGTTAAAAGTAACATATAAAATTTAGTATGTTAAAATAATTGCAATGAGTAGGGTGAGGAATGGAAAATAAAGATTTGGGAAAATTGAAATCTCAATATGGTTGTCTGAACAAGACCAGTATAATGACAATATCAGTTGCCATGCCATCAGGAAAGGGGACATTCTTATACCTGGATAAAGAGCTACAAGTGATCTAGCTGTATCCAGGGACAAAGTTGCCCAATGTCAAATGATCATCCCTGGATACATGTACATGTGACATGCAACATTAAGTAGACTCTGTAGGATATATATATATCTACATGTATACCTATACACACATGTGCATATGAGCATGTATGCCTAAGTAGATAGATAGATAGATAGATAGATAGATAGATAGATAGATAGATAGATAGATAGATGATAGATAGATGATAGATAGATGATAGACAGATGATAGATAGATGATAGATAGATAGATAGATAGATAGACAGATAGATAGTTAGTTAAAGAAGAGCTCATGAATTTGGGAGAAGGGAAACACAGGAGGAGTTAGATGGAAGACAGAATAGTAGGAATGATACAAATGAAATGCTTATGTATGAATTCTCAAAAATATTTTTAAATTTTTAAAAATAAATTTAAATATTTTACAAAGCAAATATGTTTAAAAGCAGTACAAGTTACTCCTCATCCTTCTATAAAGTTGTATTTGAGGCACAAGATAAACTCTAGGCTTGAGAGTCCTACTAAAAGAAAAACATATCAAACAGAATCAGTGGCATTTTAATTTTAAGATTAATGCTCTTAGAAAATGGTTTAATTACAAACGCTTGTACCAGCAAATAGTCTTCCGTCAAAGTTGAGCTAATTCTAAGCACTATAAAATGTAATGGCTTTCTTAAACACTGTTTTATTTGGCAACTTTTTCAAATGTCACAGAAGCACATTCCAAGAATTCATGGAGTTTTTATCCCATGATTTATCTCTTCCCCTGTACAGTTCATCTTGGCCATGCAGAAAGAGGATAGGGACAAAACCAGGTTGTCATTGTTCAGTTCTTACTGTTGTCATGGTTAGCACAGCACAGTACTTAGCAATGTTATTGGTTTATATTAGTTCTTAAATTATTTCTGAAACAAATGTTACTTAAAACTTGATTTTCATTGTCATTGTTAAGTGCAAATGAAATACTCAGTTGCAATAAGAAAAAATATACTGAAATACTTTCTTTGCTTAAAATTATTTTATAATCTTTTTATTTATAACACCAAACTAAAGATAACTATTTGTGAAACACATTTTTTAACACTTACTTTCTAAATTTAGACAGTAAAGAGACCCCCAGGGGCACTTCACCTTCATTCATACTTACCCCAGAACTTTGTACCTCTTGGTTCTGGCCATTTCTAGGGTCCCTCAGCGTCCATATCCACCTGGTTACCCATATTCCAACATAGAAGACTGAAGTGCTGCACTGAGCTGAGTTCCCCAACTTGCCTTCCAGCCTGATACCTGATGTCTTTCCTTGCAAGGAAGTCAGCTTTAGGTGAAATAAGCAGACCAAGAGCTTAGTGGTGTTTCGAGATGGGCTGTTTTCTCAAACCCAGACTATGGCCAAATTTATCTATTTAACTGTACAGGACACCTCTCAGACCTAAATCACTAGCTCTCCACGGTGCTGTGCTGCTCCCAAAGCCTTAACCCTTTTAACTGGAATCTCCACAGCCCCTCCTTCAATCCACTCTACAATTTTGCTGCTGGTATGCCTTTCTAAAATGTTGATTTCATTGTTAATTAAATACTAATACATAGCAGCTTCTCATTGTCTCAGTGACAAGAACAAAACCTAACTCCACCAGAACAGGAACACCCAGTGGCCCCTGGCACCTCTCACATTCTTCTCGTTCACCAACTATGCCTCCTCTCACTCCCTCACTGAGGATCTCCCCATGGGTGCACCCTCTGCTTGGAAGTTGATTTACTCCACTGAATGTCAACTTCCTCCCTTTTAATTTCTCCTTAGCTTTGAGATTTCACCATGAACTGTCTTTAAAGAGGAAACTTGTTATCTGACCATAGTTTTCTCTTTGAATATCTCTTATTTTTCTCATAGCACTAAATAGCAGTAGCAATTATACATACATGTGAATATTTGATTAATATTTGTCTTCATGTTCTGTGTCAGCAAATACACATGAGATGCTTTGAAAGCTGGATTAGTTCTGGTCAGCTCATTGGGTGTTTCAGTACACTATACACAATCTCCCTAGATGCCAATTAGTTAGAATTGGGTGGTCTCACCCAGTATAGAACTTAGCACAATATACAGGCTGATATAGATGTTTGTGGAGATGTGTGTGTGTATGTGTGTGTGTGTGTGTGTGTGTGTGTGTAAATATATTTACATATACATGTTGCATATACATCTACATGTATAATGGATATAATAAGGAAAAAAGAATATATTTCAAAATCTTATTTTTTTCTACTGTTTCATGCTTTCCATCTTCTAAAAGTAGGGGAAAAAATAAAAGTAACAGTTTTAAAGTGTGCATTATTTTTCAGTTCAGAATGGCTTAGAACAATGGGACTTTACTGAGATCATCCAATCTACCTTAACTGTCCATGACTCTCTCAAAGCTGGATGGTAGTAGCCTGTCCAAAAGCAAAGCTTTCCTAGAAAGACCAACAAGCAACCAGAAAGGGCCTCAGGAGCTTACTTTTCCTTGTAGATGAACCTATTAGACCTAGAAACAAGCAGCTACCAGTCATCATCAAGTAAGACCTCAGTATCTGTATCCTATGAACACATCTCCACCAACATCACTAAGAAAGTAAAGGGCAGGGCTGGAGTGATTTCTCAGTGGTAAAGTACACACATTGCTTCTGTAAAGGAATTGAGTTCAGTTTCCAGCAACCACATTTGGTAGTTCACAGATACGTATAACCCCAGGAAGATCTGCATCGCTGGCCTTCAGTCACTTGTATACATAATATTAACCAAGTATTTATTAGAATGAAATAAGCTGGTCAGTGATGATTCACACCTTTAATCCTAGTGCTCAGGAGGCAGAGGCAGGTGGGGCTCTGAGTTTGAATCCAGCCTGGTCTACAGAATGAGTTCTAGGACAGCCAAGCTATACAGAGAAACCCTGTCTTGAAAAGCAACAACAACAAAAAGGTTGGGGAAGTGGGGACTAGGACTCTTTCTAGACTTGAAGAAGCAGTAGAGCATCACTCTAATGCAGAGAGTTACATATAGTCCAAGTGTCCATGGCATGCCCAGCCATAAACAAGAGCATTCACCACCTGCATGATGTAAGGACCATTATGGAAGAAGTGGTGGGAAGAATGTGAGAACTGGAAGGCGGGGAGTGGTGCCATAAAGTTCTGTCTTCTGGATACGATCTGACAATTGGACTAGTGACTTCAGAGGTCATAGTCCTTGGGAAGGGCTTAAATGAGATATTCATAAACTATGAATACTAAGATAATCTCTAGATGATGTGCATACAGGATTGGGCCCGCCAACATGCTGGAAACCACCCCTCCCAGAGGAGAGTAAATGGTTGCTAGGGGAGGAGGTGTCACTTTCCTCAGTGATGTAACCACTGATAAGTTACACATACTCCAATAAATAACCTCCCACCTACAAAATACAAGCAGCCCTACTTAAGCTCAGTGGGTCATACTTATACACACACATAAAGATGCATGCACACGCAAGCACACATGCACACACACACTCACACACATACACACACACACACAAAGCATTATGAAAGGAAGAGGGAGAAACTGATTAGGAAGAAAGGTTCCAACAGGAGAGGATGGGAGGATGAGAGGAAAATCTGGGGTGAAAACTACTAAAATTCATTCACATATATACATATATTAATATATACGTGATATATAATTACATATATTAATATATACATAATATATAATATATTGCATAATATATTATATAATTATTATATATGGTATATATAATAAATGTATAGTTTAACATATAACATATAACATGCCAGGCGGTGGTGGCTCACACCTTTAATCCCAGCACTTGGGAGGCAGAGGCAGGCGGATTTCTGAGTTCGTGGCCAGCCTGGTCTACAGAGTGAGTTCCAGGACAGCCAGGGCTGCATAGAGAAACCCTGTCTTGAAAAATCAAAAAAAAAAAGAAAAATAACATATAACATTATATACCAAACAATAAATACTTTTAAAAGCCTCAACATAGGACACAGCATCTAGGGATTATATCAATATTCATAGTTTAAATGCTGTCTTATTTAAACCTTTTCCAAGGAATGTGATTATTTTCACCTCATATTCTTTCATGTGTACGTTCAAGTAATGTTTTCTCTCTTCAGTGGAGCTTCTGGTCCAAGACCTGTTGCTCATTTGACCATAATGTGATACTGCTATAAAACACATCTACCTTACTCAGTAAGTGCTTTTACTGTGAACAAATATTCTGCATAATATTTTAATTTGGTTTTTAATTAGCACACAAGTATATGTCTTTATGGGTTATAGTGTGATGCCATTTGCAAATGTATATTCTGCACAATAACTGAGCCAGGCATTTAGCATATTTTTAAGTGCTGGCTAATACAGTATTTAATCATGTGTGTTAAGGGAGAAAGGATCCCATGAGAATGCTTACATAGTTTCCTTACATGGATACAAAGACTTGGGGGATTTCTTTTAATTTGTAGTTCTTATTATTAAACATAGTATGAGTTACTAAAACTGTTTCCAAAATTCCCATTAGTTACATGGCTCCTGCTGGAAAACACTAATTGATTCAAGCAAATTCCTCCTTTCTTTGAGCATCATGTAGGAGTAAATATCATTTATTTGCTATAATTGCCATATGTTTGTATAATTGGATAAATTAAAGCCTCATCATTTGGGGCTGATATTTCAAAACCACCTCTACTAAGTATCTTCAGTCTCCTTCTCTGTCAGACAGAATGAAAATCACACTGGGCAGGAGATAGAGATGGTGGAAGTGGAAGAGCCGGAGGACTTCGTGCTTTATTTGTTTGGTGGGAGCAGCAGTATGAACTGTGTTAACAATTTTCACATGCTGCATACTAGGCTCCCTCTGGAAACACGGCTTCCAGAAGGAAAAGAAGAAGAATTTTCTTTGTAGCCAGAGCGTCTGTGGAATCTAATGTTTTGGATTATGCCCTGCTCAGACAGCAAAGCATTGAAGAGTAAATAGTAATCCAAGCTGAGAGTGATATGGAGACGCAGGCTCAGATCCTGGCTCACTGTTAACCTTCATGTTTTCTGGACTGTATCTTGTGGACAGACAGCAGAGAGCCTAAGACACTAAAGAGGGAACTTCACAGAAACCCAACCTCAGATCCTGGCTCAACATTAACCCTGAATAATTGGTTCACCTGAATTATAATTTCTACTCTGTTAAACAGGTTTAAGGAACTCATGAGAGTGTTAGGAGAAATTATTAGGAAAGTATATGTAACATATTACATATATTTTGTAATATATTATTATATAAATATGTGTGTAATGATATGTAATGTCCTGGTATACAGCAGGCATTGAATTAAGTACTAGTGCCTTTCTCCCACTTACGGAGAACTACATTTGGGTAATATATATAAAAAAAAGAGTTTTATAGAGTTTAAATGAAGATTTGAACACATTCCTGGCTATTATTTTATCAAGAAATGCTTGTGCTAAACACGTAGAGGCTATGGGCAGTTAGAAAAGGTGAAACCACTGGCATTATATGACAGATATTATTCATAACCGTAGGGATCTGGGTACTGGGGGAAGCACATGGTGAATACAGCTCACGACAAAGCACACTACTTTCTAACAGGCATCCCAAGGGGAGAAGATCACCCATTGTACTCAAGATAGCTTTTCTCCTACAGCCATATTACTGGCTGCCACCAAGCTTTGAAAGGACTTTCCATGCTGAATAAAATATAACAAAATTTGAGCAAAATTTCAGTGATTATTCATAAACTAATTACTGAAGTTATTCAATGAACAAATGCAAAGCTGTCTTCTCATATTGAAAATGTTAGATTCCACTTTAAGTGATTTTTCAAATACTGTGGATGTTGTATACGTGTGTTTGCATATTATGTGGTTGCATGTTCACATGTGTACACACATGTATGGAGGCCAGAGGTTCATGTGCAATTTCTACATCAATCTCTTCCCACCTTCATTTTTGAGACAGGTTCTCTCACTAAATCTGGAGTTAAACCAACTGACCACATCTGTCCCTAGCCTCTTAGCACCTGGGTTATAGGCATGTAACACTGAGCCCAGCTTTTAAGATGTGTGTGTGTGTGTGTGTGTGTGTCGGTGTCTGTATGTGCATACACACACACACTCATGAATGCAGATTTCCAAGCCAGAAGAGGGCACTGGATCACCCAAAGCTGGAGTTACATGTGGTGGTGGATGCTGAGAACCAAACTCAGGTCCTATGCAAGAATGGGACGTGTTTTTAACCACTAAACCATCTTATCAATCCCCAAAGCAGGCTGGGGGTGGGGTTGGAAGTGGGGGTGATAGTTGTTTATGTTTGATTGGTTGATTGATTGATTGATTGGTATTGGTAGTTCTAAGCATTAAACCTAGTGCATCTGTATGAAAGACAGGCATTCTTATCATTGAGTTTCAACACCAACCCTCAGGGTCAGCTTTTACATGGGTGCTGCGGATCCAAACTCAGATCTTCATGTTTGTGTGGCAGGTACTTTACTGAGTCATCTCTTCAACCCCAGACTAAGTTGTCATGACTCATGGTGCTTCTCAGTGCTAGCGCTGATTTTTTTCAAATGTAAGTCATGTTTAGATTACATAGAATCTGATTCCAGGATCAGGAACAGAGCTCAGGGAACTGCAGCAGGTGGTGTTCTTATACACCACCATTCTGACTTCAGACTGCTCCCTGACTACATTGTTCAGGAGAAGGGGACATGCCTTTCAAGGGGACAGCCAATTTCTGAATCACTCTATATTCATGCTTCTTTGCTGAATCTACCAGTGAGGAATGCAGAGCTCCCCCACCCCCACCGCCAGTGAGTACTATTGCCTTTGATAAAGAAGGATTTCAAAGCCGACAGACAGAGTACTCATTAAATCCTTCCGCCTTCAAGAAATTCTTCTAGCTGGTAAGCCCTGTGTAAATGTAGACTGACCAGATCATCCAGTGTTGTTAGGGAGCCATCTCCCAACTCACCACACAAGATGCCCCAAGACCTTTCTCCTCAAAACAGTGTAATGGTCATGACATGCTCAGTTTTCAGTGAAAGGAAAAGCAACTTTTCAGCAGCTATCTTTTTTTTTTTTTTGGTTTTTCACGACTGAGTTTCTCTGTGTAGCCCTGGCTGTCTTAGACCAGGCTGGCCTTGAACTCAGAAATTTTCCTGCCTCTGCCTCCCAAGTGCTGAGATTAAAGGTGTGCGCCACCACAGCCCAGCGCTAACTATCTTTGAAATGTACTGATGGCGTAAACATGTCCCTGAACCATTAAAAAAAAAAAAAAAAAAGATGTCTGAGTTGAAATTTATGTCAACTTCTGGGCTGACCCTGCCTCTCTTTGCTTCGTCCCTTTTCTTTGGCTGGCTGACACCAAACCCTCACACTAAGCTCAGTGATCACTTTTACAGGGAGCCTTATTATCCCTGCCTCAGTCTCTCATCCCCACATGCACACATACCTTTGACCTACACCCCTGCCTACTTACCTACTCCTCCGATCAAATCTCTGCCCCCTAGGCTTAGAATAACCTTCTGTGTCTTTGATCCTGAGAACAGACATCAAGATAAAGTGATTCCCATGAGAGGGGGCTGCACAGATGACAGGAAGGGCTGAGAAAGTCCCAGACACCTGCACTTTTTCTCTCCAGATATCATATCCAGTGGTGACCTGACAAATGTCCCCTCTCTAATAAATGTCCCTAAGACTCACTATTTGGTATTCAGCTATAATAAATTCAATAGCAGCTGTACATTTCAAAAGTTTTATCCGCTTATTGTATGCGTGGCTTTGTAGCCATATCCAATGCATTCAACCCCAGCTGCCAGTGTAGTAACATTTCCTATCCCTGTGCTCAGCCACCAGACCTTCAGGGTGTTTTTCTCACCAAGAAGATGAGGCTGAAAGCTAAGGTATCTGGCACTTGTGAGCCAGTCAGAGGAAAGGACTGAGATGGGAAGAGAAGGGGAAATGTGATTTCTTTGTTTCCTTAGTTCTCCAGCCCCCATGCAGGCTCTCTTCTCTGTGATCTCTTATGTGTGATAATTCCCCAATAACAGCTCATTAGCCTGTTGCATTGTGTTTGCCATCACAACAGCAATTGTCTTATCAGGCAAGTGCCATCCAAGCGACTAAGGTGTGTGATAGGCTGATTATGAGTTACAGACATTGTGAACACCAACGCTTGTATGAATCTTAATGAATTTGAAATGTTCCTTTTTAAGTCCATACCCATTGTTCCCAGCCTAGACTACAAAAGCAATATGCTGGTCTCCACAAATATTTTCTGGTTTTTTTTTGTTTTGTTTTCTAAATCCACCCTGAAAGACTATCTTCTATAACTCTTCTTAAAACTCCTAGCCTACAGTTTCATTGTGGGCAAGAAGGTATGCCTCCATTCATAAAAACATCCTCTATACATTTCCTCTTTGCTTTAACTGAGGCTCTCCCTACTTCCCCACTTCTCAAGACTTACATGACACAGCTCCATCCATCTACTCATGCTTCTGTAGCTTTCTTATACAGTCCGGGACCCCTTGCCCAGGGAATGATGCCCATCTGTAGTGGGTTGGACCCTCTTGTATCAATTAACACCAAGACAGTCTCCCATAGACAGAGCTGATGGTGGAATACACCTTTAATCCCAGCACTCAGGCAGAAACAGGTGGATCTCAGTGAGATCTTTGTGAGTCTTTTAGTTCAGGAGCAAAGTTTTGAGGTGCTATTTCAGCTGGTAACACACACAGCTAGCCTATGCTCCAATCGATCACATATATTTATCAAGATCAACTTGGCTCACCCAATTTTAACACACACACATCACTGTACTTTGCTCATATCTCCCCATTGCTCTCCCTTGTCCTTCTTTCCTGCTCCCACTAACCCACTCCCTTCCATAAGTAGTTTCGAACCAGAAATTGCATTCTCATCTAACAGCTGTAATCTCTGCTAACAGCTCAGTGTCTGACCCAAGTGTAGAATGGCAGAAGCTGCTCCATGAGCTGTACAAACAGGCTGAGATGTAGCTCCATAGTTAAGGCAGCTGGCTACCAGCATTCCCAGCAGTCCAGTATGGACTACCAACTGCCATCATTGCAACAGGATGAAGTTCATGTGTTTACCTGTTCCATCTAAAGCTCTCTAGAGGCTCATATCCAGCTGATAAACAGTATTTTCCAACCTATCTGGTGGCCAGTTTCACTAACAAATCTCTCAGGAGTCAGGTTTCATATAGAACTGCTTGTTTGGTTGGTTGTTGTTGTTGTTTGGTATGGTTTTTTGTTTGATTTGTTCTGAGGGTTTTGTTCTGAATATACTCATCTTAGTACCTATGTACTAAGGTTTTTACATTCGCTCTGCTTTGATTTGATTTTACATTCTCTCTGTCTTAGGGTTTCTATTGCTGTAAAGAGACACCATGACCACAGCAACTCTTACAAAGAAAAACATTTAATTAGGACTAACTTACAGTTCAGAGATTTAATTCATTATTGTCATGGCAGGAAGCATGGTAGCATACAGGCAGACATGTTGCTAGAAAAGGAGCCAAGAGTTCTATGTCTTGATCTACAGGAAGCAGGAAGAGACCATGAGCCACTAAGCCTGGCTTGGGCTTCTGAAACATCAAAGCCCAACCTTCAGTGTCACACTTCCTCCAACAAGGCCACACCTACTCCAACAAGTACACATCTCCAATGATACCAGGCCCTATGAGTGAATGGAGGCCATTTTCATTCAGACCATCACAACCTCGGAGATGGGGCATGAGATAATAGGTTGTAAGTCTCTTGAGACTGAATTGCCAATCTCTTCCTATCCTATTTTTATTGTCACATTAACCAGTATCGGTTCTACAAAATCATAATCATAAACCTGACTTGTACTGACTGGAGGACTTCCTTAATAATCTGGAATGCCAGATGAAGGCAGGTAGTCTGTCTTCAGCTAAGATGCTTCATAATATTCAACTATTCCTCTCTCTAGAGACATGGAATTAAATATCAATGATCAGGTATAAAAACCATACCATCTTTTATTTTTCTGTGACATAGCATACCAACCACATTGACATCCCCACAAGAAGAGTATGTTATAGATGATATGGATACATAGATATTTAACTCTTTCTAAAGTAATACCATCTATTGGGTAATCTGAAAGTCTGTGCTGGTCTCGTGTCTAAAGCTTTAAGATTTCACCCATCTTTGGTTTCTATTTCAGAAACTTAGTTTCCCAGTAATTTTTCAGAAATAAAGAATTGTAGTCACAATTTCATCAACACAAAAACACTCTCTCACTAAAACACCCAGAGCACACACTTAACAGCCCAATTGAACTTCCCATTGACAACAATAAGAAGAGGGATTTCTGCATCATAAATTAATACATATTTTGCAAAGATTTGCCTACAGCTTCAGCCAGTGCATCTACAGAGAGCCAGGGCAAGGGAAGCACAGCCAGCCCAGACAAATAAAATGCCAGCTTAGAGCTATACCAATAAATGATGGGTGTTGTTTTAGCTCGAAGGATACATTCTGTCTGTATTAAATTTTCATAACTCTTAAGAATGAAATGGATTTCCCATCATGCTCAGGACTACTACTCTACTTCTCCACACTGGGAGCCTGATTTATGGCATTAAGTGATATGGGTGTACTGGCCTGCCATGCAGTTTTTGAATTTTCACACAATGACTGAGATAAGTTGATGGATGCTTTGGTAAGGAAAGCAGCACAGTAGAGATTGCTCTATATAGAACATCCTGAAAATAAAGCATGTAGTATTTCATGCCATTGAACCCGTAAGCTCATTTTTCTTGTTTTATGTAATTACTGCTGTTTAAATAAAACCATACATTGTATACCATGAAGACTCAAGAGTCAAGGAAAAGACAACTCACTATTGCTAAGTACCTGCAGCAGATATGCAGTTAGATGTGCTGCCATGCAACCACTGACACCTAAATCAAGCCCACACTGCAGGCACTGCCTTCCACTCCAGACTTATTCTGCTAGTGCCCCATGAACCAGGTAGTGACCAACACTCATCAACTGTGTATCAGCCTGCATCAGCACCAGCTGCTGTATCATCCTTGATGTCCTCCAGAGATTGATGACCCTGATTGGCTGTGAGTCAATCATCCTTATGGCTAAGTCAGGCATGACCCAGTTTAAAGTCAGTCTAGGTGGCCAGGGGATTTAACTGACACTCACACAAACTCAGATAGCATGGTACAGAACAAGCCCCTGTTTGTTCCCTGGGGGGAGGGAAATTGGAATAAGATTCAACAGTTTGCTCTAGATCATAGCTAGTGAAACTTCATATGGAACAGATACTAGCAACTGCTACCCCAGGCCTACCAGTGAACACAGCCTCTGGAATTGCCCCAGAGCCTTGGAAAAGCAAATAACCCCGTCTATCAGATTTCTCTTCCAGTCACTATCACCCAACTGGCTGCTGAAGTCTTGCTTCTTGAGTCTACCTCCACAACTATGTGCCCTGGTTCCTTCAAGTTCTCTGCTGATCTTGATTGCCAGTGGCCATTGAGCGTAACACATTGGTGCCACAAGGATAACACATGAATCAGTAGCTGGTACAGCTACAGTTACTCTTCCCAGAGATAACCCTATGGTACCTGCCTACCAGACAAATGCTGTAGATGAGGAAGCTACATCAGCCTAGGGAAAGGCTGTGGGGACAAATCTTTCTTAGGTACTTCTGTAAGGTTCATCATTTACAGCACAATGATAGTGTATTCAGGAAAGACTTGTGCTCAGCATGTGGATTCCAGCTAAAGATCACCTAAGCTGTATAGAATGGGAAACAATGGCAATACAACAACCATGGATTCATGGTACAACGGCCCTGAGTGACATCTTGTGTTAAAATAGTGACTATGGGGTAGAAAAAATTTAAATCTGCTTAAAATTAACAGACAGGTAATCTCCTCTAATCCCTATAGAAATTAACATCTTGTCTTTAAATGCCTAGACTGTGTCATATACCAACAAGGGACTCAGAGGCTTCTGGAAACTATCACCTCCCCAGCAGTGAAAACAGGTGCCAGAAACTGAGGCATAGTGATCAATATAACTGGACTGTCAGATGAAGAATTTAAACAACTGTTTCAAAGAAACTCAACAAGCTTGAAAAATAGCACTGAAAAACATTTCAATATTCTAACAGGAAGGCTTAACAATAAAGAAGTAATAAATGCAAATTTATGAGCAGAGATATATACTCATCAAACTTCAAAATAGCAGAGGTTCCATTATAGACCAAAGGGGGAAGGACTTAGTGAGGGGAAAGAGGAGCTATTCGAAAACACAGCTACAGAACAAAGGTAGAGTGGTGGGGATAATTATCAAGGGAAAGAAGGAGCCCCATACAAGCTATCATGAAACATTTAAAAAGTAAACATTTGGTTATCTGGGGTGTGGAAGAACTAGAGAATGCCAAGGAGGATACAGTTACTCAAAGAAATAACAGAAAAATCCCCAATCAAAGAGGGATACAGACAGTCCTGGTGTGCTTTCTGTCACTGTGACAAACACCATGACCAAACCCAACACAGGGAGAAAAGGCTCACTTAACTTACATGTTATAGTCCTTCATTGAGGGAAGCGAAAAGAGGAGCCTGGAGGCAGGGAGTGAAGCAGAGACAGCACTCCAACACTGCTTCTGAGCTTGCTTTTCATGCCTTGATCAGCTTGATTTCTTATAAAGTCCAGGCCCACCTGCCTAAAGGATAGTACTGCCCATAGTGGGCTGGCCCCTCCCACATCAATCATCAGTCAAGAAAACATTCACAGGCAAATCCAATATAGGCAATTCCTCAATCAGCTCCCTCTTCTCAGGCCTGTCAAGGTGGCAACTGACTAGGACACAAGGTGTGGGAAGGCCAAGGATTATTGAGCATATTTTAATACAATAAAGTTACTCCCAGAACATCTTAATTCTCAGTGTTTAAAAAAAGAGGGTATTACCAATGTTACAACAGGAAAGAAGTAACACAGAGAGAAGTCACAGTTAACTGACAAAGGGCCTTTCACCAAGACCCTGTGGGCCAGGAGAGAACAGACTGAGATTTTTATACTATTAAAAGGAAAAGAAAATGTGAACCAAAAATATTGTTCCTGTTCATAGTGAAGGAAAGAGAAAGGTATTCGCAGATATTCAGCAGCTGAGGGAGTGTGTCTCCACCAGTCAGCTCTACAAGAAATATTAAAGGAGGTTCTCCAAACTGAAAGCATTGAAAGCATTGTGAATGTGTAAGTTGCAGGATACAACTCAGAACTCACTGCTCAGACTCAGTGTGAATTCTGCAGGTCTATCTTTGTAAACAAGTGCATAAACTGTTCATATCATTAGTAGGATGAATAAAGAAAAAAACAGCTGAAAACAATAAGCACATGAATGTGTTAAGAAATGAGTGGGCAACATGGAGAACGAAGACATGAGACAGTGGTTAAGAGCACTTGCCACTACCCTCATCCAGTGCCCAGAAGGCAAGTCAAGTGGCTCACAACCACCCACAATTCCAGCTCCAGGTGATCAGACACCTGCCTCTGGCCTCTGCAGACACTGCACTCCTGCACATACTCACACAGAGATACATAGTTAAAATAAAATGTCAGGCGTTGTGGTGCAAGCCTTTAATCCCAGCACTCAGGAAAGAGAGGCAGGTGGATCTTGGTAAATTTGTGGCCAGTCTAATCTAGAAAGTGAGTCGAGAACATCCAGGGCTCAGTTACACAGAGAAACCCAGTCCCAACAAACAAATAAGTAACAACGTGGGAGGATAGTAAAGGGAAAAGTTCAGTATTCATAAGGTTCGGATTCATTCACCTACACCCAAAAAATAAAAATTTGGGAGGGCTGGAGATGGGGCTCAGCAGTTATGATCATGTACAGCTCTTGCAGAGGACCCAAGTTCTGTTCCAGGCAGTTGTAGTAAGCACCTCATAACTGCCTATAACACTAGCTCCAGGGGATCTGGCGCCTTCTTCTGGCCTCCAAGGGCAGCTACACTCAGATGGACACACCCACACACAGGCACATCCTTACAATATAAAAACAAACCTTTGGAAACTTGCAAGCATGAAGAGGAATGGGTGCTAGTGTGAACATCTTTAGTAGTGGATTTTCCATTTTCTTTCTCTTGGTTTCTAGCATCACCATCACCTTAAGGCACCAACATTTTAAACAACCTTGTTATTGTCAAAAAGTTTTGATAAATGTTGTGCCAACAACAAACCAGAAAACCGTAGCCAACAAAGTAAGACCGTGAGTGTACTCACTGGAGTAGTAAACAACCCATCAAGAATGAGAATATCTAAAGAGACACTTATGTCCCTCACTTTGGCTTTGTCTGGCTCACTTTCTTAGACTATTGAAACAACATACCTCCCCAAATGGGAATTTCCCAGGGATTTCTTGTTGAGTCAAGATAAAGCCTACACCCTGGGACAACTAGAGGAAAATCTTTGGAAAGAGACTCACAACTTATTGGACTGACTCATAGGAGAGGCAGTCATGGGCCAATGGTGGGCAGGACCACACCTTGACCAGGACCACTTAGCTACATACATTAAAACTTCAACATCACATCAGGACCCCAAAGATGGACTTGAGGGGGTCCCTGGCTCTCTTTGTCCCCTTTCCAAAGCAGTCACATTATGGAAACCTCCTTTGCTGCTTTTCACTATTAACCTGGCAGTTTTAACCCATTTCTTAAGGATGAGACATCACTCCTGACATGTTGGGGGGGGGCACAGACTGTGATTCCAAGTCCAGGAACAGAGTCATGGTGAGACAAACAAGAAGCGACATCTAATAGTACAAAGTCATCTGACCCATGGACATCTATGTAGACCTCTGTTCTGTAACACTTTGTTTTCAATGTATACACCAAATACTTATTTAAATGTATGTACTTCTAAGTATTCCCTGATGCTTAATACTACTGTACATGGTAATTTTTCATTTTTATTTTCTAATTGTCTTTGCTAGGTTATAAAATGGCACTGATTATTCTTTTTGAAATATTAAAAAGAAATGGACTCTTGAAAAATACTACATTTCATTATGTTTTGTCTTTATGCATGCCAAAATACTAAGTTTCCTCACAGTGTATTTTTTGTCCTGGGAGTTATGAAAATCATGTATGATTTTTCTCCAAGTTTGATTCCTGCTCATTGCATTTTCCTGTCTTCCTTTAGTATTTAGTGCCTCTAACACAGTAACCTCATGGTCAGTAACAGAGTCTGTTACTGAATGATCTAATTTCTAACAGACATTAATGGAAGCTGACAGAAATCATGATTAAACTGAGCCCTCCTTCTTCCATATTCATCTTCATAGAAATGATATCACTGTAAACAAAAGAAATCTGACTCCAAAGAAAAAATGGGAGAGTCTTTAGTAAAGAATTCAACACGGGTAGAACTAGAGTTAGCCACAAAAGATTATAAACCTTCTTGATACAAGTTAGAGGCAGCATCTCAGGAGAATAGGCTGTAGGAAATCATAGAAGATTTGGAAAGACCTGTCCAACAGGAGCTACAACTTAGGCAGACATATATATCACAGGATTAAAAACAAAGAAATAAACACGCTGTGTCTCCTCATGTTCCAAACCCCTGTTTTCTCCCATTAGCAAATGCCAAACCAAAGCTGATAGGTGCTGGTGCCTCATGGGTACAACCTACAGGAACAAATGTCCTAGAACACAGAGAGAGATAATGGAGGGAAACAAATCTGGAGATGGAGACTAGAAACAGTGTAATACGAATTTCTAAGCATCCATTTTAATCCTTAGAGCTGAAACCACCAGCTCTGAACAAGCTGAGTGAGATTTCTTGTATGAGCACTTCCTTCAAGCTAAGAGTCCACAGGGGGCTGGAGAGATGGCAGTGAAGAGCATATGCTGCTCTTCTAGGGAACCCAAGTTTGGGTCTCCACCTCATCTGTCTCCAGTTCCAGGGGTTCGGACACCCTCTACAGCTTCCATGAGCACCTGTACTCATAAGTATACACCCACACAGACAGACACACATAAGTAGAAGTAAACATTTTTTAAAAAGGGAAAAAAGAAGGAATCTATAAACAGAAAAGCCTGTGCTTGCTGGGTGGTCACAGGGACTTCGCCTGTGTGACTCAGTTCTTAGTGTTTGTAGTACGCCTGCCTGCTTGAGGCAGAGCTCTGAAGTATAATCCTACATGGCATTTACTCTTCCTTTAAGGGCAGTTTAATTTCAGTCTGTAAGGCTGCCAGTTCTCTCTGGGTTCACTAAAGCAAAATGTCAGATAACGATAGCTAAACTACGAACAGCACTTGATAACTCCATCCAGGTATGGACAACAGGGAACTATGGCTGGTGTTAAGTACCTTACAAACGCAGAATTCCCAGGAAGCAGAAAGTGTTAGGACCATCACCCCAGTGACTGGTCTAGTATTACATCCAATGCATTCTAACCCTTAACACAAGCAATCCTTTCTGAGAGCCACAATTAGCAAAGGTTATTTCAAGTCTCTGTCAATCAGGTTTTCTCAGAAATGGGTGCTAATCAAAACTGGCTTTTCTTTAAGATGAAAAAAACAAAATAAGGAGACCACCAGGAGTTACCTCCAGTTGTATTTTGACATATTCCCATTTAAAATACTTTACAACTCCCATCAGCTTTGGGAGGAAAAAAAGCAACTGAGATTTGACACAATACAACAAATCTAAGAAAACAAACAAGCAAAAAAAAAAAAAAACAAAACTCTGAATCAATTTATAAACTGTGTCCTCCAAAGAAAAATTAACATTAAAGCCAAATTAATAATTTATTTAAGAAATATTTATTGAGCATCTCCTAAGTGCAAGTCACAAATCCATATTGGGACTATGAAAGTAAATAAGCCACAGAGTCCCTGCCCCACTATGTTCTAGTGAAATACAAGAGAAATTTAGATGTTTTAATCAAAGAACAAATTTGTTTCCACAATTGAGAAAGCATGGCAAAGAACAGAACATAATTAAAAGAGAGACCCCTAGATGTCACTCAGACAGGATGGGTGTGGCAGTTTGAAAGAAAATGGCTCCCATAGGCTCACAGGGAGTGGGAGTATTAGGAGGTGTGCTCTTGTTGGAATAAGTGTGGCATTGTTGGAGGAAATGTGTGTCATTGGGGGTGGGCTCTGAGGTTTCAGATGCTCAAGCTGGGCCAGTGGCTCACAGTCTTCCTTCCTGCTGCCGGCAGATTCCAGGTGTAGAACTCTCAGCTACCTCTCCAGCACCATGTCTGCCTGCATGCCACCATGCTTCCCACCGTGACAATAATGGACTAAACCTCTGAACTATAAGCCATCCCTAACTAAATGTTTTCCTTTATGAGGGTTGCTATAGCCTAGCCCACAGAATCAACTGACTGGGACTCGTGGGAACATGTAGAGATCAGAAAGCCTGTTGGGGCTTCTTTATATATGTTATGGCTTGATGTTCTTGTGGAAATCCTAACAATGGGAGCAGGAGCTGTCCCTGACTCTTATCAACTTGTGGGACTCTTTTCTTCCTACTGGGTTGCCTTGTTCAGCCTTAATGTGATGGTGTGTGCCTGGTCTTATTATAGCTTGTTATTCCATGTTTGGTTGATGGCCCTGGGAGGCTTGATCTTCTCTGAGGGAAGGAGGGTGTGGATCTCAGGGAGAGGGAAGGCATGAAGTAGGGGAGGGGGCATGTGAAGAGGGGAGGGAGAGGAAACTGCAACCAGGATCTAATATGTGACAGAAGAATTTAAAAATTTACAAAAAAAAAAATTAGTTTGGGTAGAAAGACAAACCAGATATTTGGATATTCAAAAGTTAGCCTGCTAATCAGCCTAAAATGGTATATGCATACAGATAAGCTTAGATATGTAACATCTGGTCTAAAACATACTCTGTCTCATTTAGCATCACGATATGATTTCAAGTTTTGATGGAGCATTCTCTACAAACTTTCTCAAGACTGTCTCTAGCAGACTCCTGCAGTGGCTCTTCAGGGAAATGCAATGCCATTTTTACCTTTTATTCAAAGAGATGTTCAAGCTGTCAGTAAAGTAAGAAGAGGCAGGATAAGTGCATCACTCTTCGTTTTGTCTGCTAGCAACATGTTTACCAATTTGCCATTGGTCTCATCCTTTGTGTGTTTTTTTTCCTCTTTTTCCAAAGTGTGTAAACAGATAATATGTATACATGCAACAGCTCTATGATAGATAATATGTATACATGCAATAGTTCTATGTTAGATAGTATGTAAACATGTGCTAGCTCTATGCATTCATAACCTATGCATATGGGTATTTTTTCTAAATCATGTGAGAATAAAGTTGCACAAAACCAAAAAAAAATTTTTTAAATAAAATAAAAGAATTGCTATGTTCATGGTGTCTCTTCACAGCAATAAAATCCTAGCTAAAATAGGGGTAAAGAAGAAATCCCTCCAGATAGACGTTTAAGCTAAAACATAAAGAATCCATGGCTTGACCAGCAAAGTTTTTGAAATGTTTTTCTCCAAAGGAAACAATTAAGAGGTAGAAGATTTCAGACAGTACTAGTGCTAGCTGTGGTTCAAAGAGGCTAGGAGAAAAAGACAATCTATTTTTAGGTCTGTGTGAAAAGCAGCAGAGAAATTCAATTTTAATTGTGATAAAACATGCTTAAATGGAACAATGACAAGATATAGTTTTAAGATTGATGTATTTCATTTTATGTGTATGAGTGTTTGCCTGTGTACATATGTATGTTTACCATGTGTGTACAGTGCTTGTGGAGACAGGAGAGCACATAGGATTCCCTGAAACTGGTGTTATGAATGGTGTGAGCTTCTGTATGCATGCTGGAAAACAGTCCCCAGTCTTCTGAAAAAGCCACAAATGTTCTTAACTGCTGAGTCATCTCTCCAGTCCCTAAGTTTATTTTGAGAAACATACATAAATCATAAGAGCTCTTAGACAGAAAAGAAAGCCGCCAGCCTAGTGGATATTGAAATAACCATAAAGGTAATGTTTCTTTGTCCAGATTCATGAAGGGAATCATATTGGAAATATAGTAGGGATAAAACTAATATGCTGGATATCTAGACTAGATGCATAAATAGAAATGAAGGAGCGGTTGATTCCTAGCTGCCAACTTGAGTAGCTGGAGAAGATCCAGTGTGAAGGTTGAACACATGGCTCAGTGGTTAAGAACACCTGCTGCTCTTACAGGAGACTGAAGTCCAGTTCCCAACATCAATGTTAGGTGGCTGAAAAAGCCTCTAATACAGTCTCTAGGGAACCTGACTCTCTCTTCAGGCATCCACGAGCACTGCATATACACAGTAGTACACATACCAACACAGAGATGTGTACACACACACACACATACACAAACACTCACACACACACATGCACACACACAAATAAAAATATATTTAGAAAAAGATCCTATCCAGTGTGGTGGAAAAACCCAGCTTTTGATTTAAGCAGCATGCAACCTGAGATGCTTGTGAGATAGTCTGGTAAAGACAATAACAAGTATGCAAGTCATTATTTGAATTGATGTTTAGTAGAATATCTAATGTGGATTTTTTATACTATTCCAAATGTAGGATTTGAGAAGACTTTATTTGCTTTGGTTGTGGTGGAAATGTTGGAGATCCTTGGCCATGTATCCCAGGCTAGCCTCAAACTCACAATCTTTCTGCCTTAGCTTCCAAAGTTCTGGGATTACAGGCATGTGAGCCACCATGCCCACCCAGGAACTAAAGTGTTGGTGACATCTCAGAAAGCACATACAGTGCACACTATGGTCATAACTTAATATTTTCCAAACACTACCCAATAGTCCTAATTATACTTGTTTTTTTTTTAAAAATCCATGTGTGTTGAAATGAACTATGACTTCCATTATACACTAGATTCATGCTGTGTGTCATATCTGAACCCTTATTCCACTCTTCTGTCTGCTCATGTCCTCCATAACGTCCAGTTGTTGTTGTTGTTGTTGTTGTTGGTGGTGGTGGTGGTGGTGTTTTGAAACAGGGTTTCTCTATGTAGCCCTGGCTGTCCCAGAACTCACACTGTAGACCAGGCTGGCCTCAAACCCAGAGATTCACCTACCTCTGCCTCCCGACTGCTGGGATTAAAGTCCTGAGTCACCACTGCTTGGCACATTCTTGTTATTTATAGTACTTCCCATGTATACAAATATCTAGTGTGTTAGTTCCCAGTATAGTTTACTTTTTAGTGTTTTCCTGAATTTCCTAACTGTCTTGTCCTACAGGATCTCTGATAGCTTCATCACGTATACATTTGTTGCTATCTTATGTTACAATGGGTAAACTTTAGAAATGTAATTAGCCTAAAATTTCCCTTAAACTGTGAGATTTTTATTTTGTTTTCTCTTGATCTACTAATTTGCTAAGTTGCAGAAATTGAAATTCTGCATCTGTGGCACAGAGGTAGGGATGGATTCCACAGACGGGGGAAGGCAGCAGGTAAAGTCAGAGAACATATGCTCTCATGATTCCTGTGATATCCACACACTGCTCTTAGCTTCCTCCACTGGATACCCATGAATGCAAGAATTAAGTTCCTGGGCCAAAGAACTTAAGGGCAGATCTGGGGCTCTATCACTTCCTAATAGTGCTACCCTGGAGACCAGACTTTTAACACACATACCGTTTGGGAGAAACATTTCTGCAAATCATACCAAAAGCAAATGAATGTAAATAACTGAAATCTTAATTACATATGATAAATCACAATAATAGTTGGGGGATGTAAAACACTACTAGTCCCCTCTAGAGGTTGCTAAAACTTTAAAGTAATGATAGGCATAACCTCAAAGCTAGCCAAGGCCAACAAATTCTAAAAGTTGTAAGACTACGTATTGATGTTATCTTTCTGTATGAGCCACACTTCACACTGAATAAATAGTTCTTCCAGGAACGAACTGTATGACTGAGTACGTCTCCTGGCCTCTCTGAGTCTTTTCATCCATCTGTGAATGAAGACACATACTTCATACTGATGCTAAGAGGATTACATTAGCCAATATGCATAAACTTCCAGTACAGAGGCTTATCTCCTCCACAAAGTCGCCATGCTATCCCAGGGCTTCCACGTAATTAACCTTTCATGTACTTTCTTTGTGTTCTGCCAACCTTTCTCCCATTAATGGTCCATTGTAAAACCTTTATCTACTGAGGGTCAACTATATGTCAAGCACCTCAAGTTCAAATAGAAAGAGTAAGACATTCTTCTCTTGATCTCCAAAAACTTCTAATCTGGTGAGAGCTACTAAGAGGATAGCCAAGAAATCAATACCCATGGATCTGCAGACTGCTGTGGACTCAGGAGCTGGTCTGAGTGGCTTTTTATCATCCGTGTTTCTGAGCTACTAAAGAGGGGGTGGAAGGAAGAGGGAGGCAGAAAGAAAAAAAGGGGTGGGAAGAGGAGGAATGAGGAGGTAGGAAAAGAAAAAGGGGAAAGGAAACGATGAAGAGAAAAGAGGACAAAGAAAGGAGGATGAGGAGGGAAAAGATCAGGAAGGAGAGAGATAAAGAGGAGGAAGAGCAGGAGGAGGAAGAGATTGGGGCAGAGACAGTAGAATATTACCAGGAAAATAATGCCAGAGATGAGTTAACAGCAGCAAAATAACAAAATGCATAGATTTCCCATCCCTTGGATTCACAGGTAATAGTGTGTGGGGTCTGTCTCGTACAGCCTGCCTGGCAACACACAGGCTTGTAAGCTATTCTAGGCACGTTCCCTGCACAGGACAAATAGAGCAAAAATGAAGATTAATGAAGACAAATAGCATGAGCAATGGCAGGCTCTAATTCAAGGTAAGCTGCCCCAGAGATGACAGCTGAGATTCACTCAGACCCCAAACTATACCCAACAGCAATTCATTATACGCATGAAATGAGATGAGAATCAATGACCCCAGCACGTGCTCATCTTCTGGGACTCTCCTGAAAGCAGGTGGTGAGGCAGTTGCAAAAAAATTATTTGACTCAGGATAGAGAGGTTTCTGTTTTAAAGAAATAGGAAGAAATAAGGCTAGTGATACTGAGCAAGTCTGAGAAACCAGGATGGAAACTAGCTGTTGTTTGCCTATTGGATGTTATGACCAGTTTGGGACTAGTTTTTATTTACACATTTGCTTAGGAAAATAACAAAAACACTGAGAAGAAAGCAAAGCTAAACAAGGCAAGCATGAGTGTAAGAACATGCAAAAAATGTTTAAAAAGCAAAACCAATTGTTCCTCAGATGACCAATCATTAAAGTATTTCAGTGATATCTGTAGCTGTAATTATTTAATTTTTAAGATTCACATTTTAAAGTTATTTGTATATATGTGTATGCATATGCCTACGTGTATGTGCTCATATGTGTATGCAAGTGCAGGTGGAAGCAAGAAGAGGGAGTTAGATCATCTGGAGCTGGAATCACAGGCAATTTTGAGCCACTGGTCTGGGTGCTGGAAACTGAGCTCAGGTCTTCTGGAGATGCAGCAAAGGTTCTTAGCCACTGAAGCATTTCTCTGGCCCTTAACTTTGCTTTTACTTATGTGTATATGTGGGTGTCTGTGTTGTGATATATGCATATGATCTCCATACGGTACCCATGGAGACCAGAGGTGGGAGGCATTGAGTGCCATGGAGCTGGAGTTGCAGAAGTTGTAGGAGTTGTGACACTCAAGTCCTTTGCAAGAACAGCAAACACTTTTAACTACTAAGCTGTCTGTCTCTCCAACCCCATCACTGTTTTGTTGGTGGTTCAGTCTCTGTGAGGTCCCATGGACCCAGGTTATTGACCCTGTAGATCTTCTTGTGGTGTCCTTGGTCCCTCTGACTCACTCAATTCTATCCCCCAGTCTTCCACAAGACTTCCCTGAGTACCACCTGATGTTTGGCTGTGGGTCTCTGCATCTGTTTCCATCTTCTGCTGGATGAAGCCTCTCAGGAGACAGTTATGCTAGGCTCCTGCCTACAAACATAGCAGAGTATCACTGATAGTCAGGGGTTGGCTCTCTCCTGTGGAATGGGTCTCAAGTTGGGCCAGATCACACTCAGTTCACTAAGAACTGCAGGATAAATGGCCAGAAATCTCCCTGAAACCTCGGCATAGGCTCTGCCTTTCTATGCAATGTTTTTAGGTAAGCCAGGTGTTTCTTTCTTTCTTTTTTTTTTTGTCTTGTTTTTTTACATCCCAACCATCAGGTTTTTCTCCCTCCCCTCCTCCCAGTCCCTTTCCCACACCTCCCTTCTGCCCCCATCCACTTTTCCTCCAGTTCTCTTGAGAAAAAAATCAGGCCTCCCACAGATATCAACAAACATGATTCTTAGATACTGTTAGGAGTCCCACAAGAACACCAAGCTACAGAACTGTAACTTATGTGCAGAGGGCTTAGGTTAGACTCCCTGGTTGTTGGTTCAGTCTCTCTCTGAGCCTCTAATAGCCCAGGTTAGTTGATTCTGTGGGTGTCCTAGGCCAAGGCTTTATAAAGATTAACAAGGGCATCTGTGAGTTCTGTGTGGAGTCTGAGGGATCCTGGTTATGTAGAACTGTATACCATCACCCAAAGCACCTCTATTTTATTCTTGTTTTGTTGATGAAAATATTACTCTGGAGAAAGGAAGAAGAGCTAATGTGAAAATTATTTCCTGCATCTAGGAACATTGAAGTTGATATTTTTTTTAAGTGGGCTTGGAAACTAGATAGTTAATAGAGATTTTTTTATCCTTTTGTATTCATTATAGAAATGTGGCAACAAAATAATTAAAGCCAAAGCGATTGAAGTCTATGCTTTAGTCACAGTTATGCGGTTACCATGCATGATGACAGGGAAGGCATAGCAGAGGGGGAGTGAAGTCACTGGTTACACTGCATGGGCAGTCCCAAAGCAGGTGACAACACAGGCCTGTGCCCAGCTCACTTTCTTCTTTTTATTTAGTCTAAAATGCCACTTTAAGGAATGATGCCACGCACATGCAAGGTGGGTCTTTTCTTTACCTGAGACTCTCTAGAGAGACCCTAGTAAACAGCAAGAGTTTGTATGCCAGGTGATTTTATTTTTAATTTTAAGCTTTTACTGATTCTTTGTGAATTTTAATTCATATACCCCAATAGAATAAAGTAAAATTCTTGTTATGTAAGCTATGATGTGTCACACTGTCCCACAGTATACCCTTTTGTCCACACATCTTTACTTGCAAATGTTCATTGCAATGAGTCATTGGTCTGGTTTGAGCCCTCTGGCTTCTGCTACCTCATCAATGCTGGATCCTCACTGGGACTCACTTTGGATACCCTGTGTCACAGAAATCCTGCAGCTTTGGAGCTGCAGGACCTTTCTTGGACTCCAGTAGATCATAGATGGAGTAGATGTTGGGATGGGCTAACTCAAAACCCTGGATCTGGGCCTTGGAGGTAACTGAGTTGGTCAGGTCATCAGCTCTCCAGAGCCCACACAATCAGGGCAAGCTCTCCAGCACTGACCTCGGTAGCTCACCCAGTGCAAATCTGGCAAGGAGCAGAGTCAGTTCTCCTGCTCTATGTCCTCAGGGCTGGCCTTCACCACTGGGGCCAGCTCTACTGTGTTGCTCAGGCAAGATGCAGGGCCTGCTTTCACAAGTGTTGCAGCTGGTGAGGAGCAGGCCTGCTACTCCATTCTTAACAACCTTGAGGCCAGCTCTCCTGGCTCCTGCAAGTACAAGGGGCAAGCCAGTGTGCACCTCTCCCTTGCCTATGCCACTCTACAGCAGACAAAGGGCAGGGCCAGCTCTGCTCATATCCTCAGGGCAAGCTCACCTGTATGTGCACAACACACACACACACACACACACACATACACACACACTGTCACCAGGGTCAGCTCTGCCATGCTGCTTAGGTGAGATGCAGGGTCTACTCTCCCAAGTACTGCAGCCACCAGATGATTTTAAATCCAGTCAAGTTGACAGTCAAGATTACCCATGAAACAGATGTCTGGGCTTTCCCACAAGAAGTCAGAATCACCCCTGGTTTACCTCAGGCCTTTGATAATATTTTAAAAGTTCTTCAAAGCTACTGGCAGGCAATAAGTTCCAGGAAGGAAAAAAAAAAAAAAACCTTTGACTGCTAAGGGTATGACCACAGGTAGGTTTCTCACACTCCAGTGGATCGCCCCAGCAACCCAAGCATCTTTGGGAAGCACTAATTGGACTTTTTGAGTTGCCAAGCAAGAAGAAGATACAAAGTTGGGAAGTGATCGAGGTTGGAGGACATGGGCAGAGTTGGAAGAGCAATGTGGAAGCGGATATTTCCTTGTATATATGTATGCAATTCTCAAGAATAAGAAAAATACTTAAAAAAAATTCTTCATGGTCCAGGCCACACCACCTTCACAGCAAAGGCAGCAGACACTTGATGAGCAAACACCTAATAGAGAGATAGGAAAGATAGAAAGATGAAGTGTTCCTTGTGCTGTGGAGAGGGGTAGCTCGGGAGATGTGATGGTATGGACAGCAGTGGGAGTGGTCTAAACTGCACCTAAGGCAATGGTGATGCCCTGGTCCCTGCTGCCATCGAGGGTCATGCCTGGGCCCATGGTCTTAGTTAACTGGAGTCTACATCAATGTCCATGGCCAGTGCTACCACTGAAGGCCACGAAGATGATGTCCATGGCTGGAGGTCATACTGATATGAATGGCCTTTGCTGTTACCTGAGGCCACACTCATATCCAGATATATATCCCTCCAAAGGCCTTGCCTGAGTCTGTGCTGCTATACCAGCTGGGGGCTGTGTTTGTAGTCTGTGCAGTCATCAAAAACCCCACGTGGAAGCCCATGATTTTTGCTCCCACTGATTTTAAAGAGCCAGGAAGCTATGTTTGCAGTGATATAGATTATTACAAACACATAGTTGAGAAAAAGGGAAATGGAAGGCTCTATGACAACCCCTAACCCCACCTCACTCCCCACCCTCCCTAAAAAGTAGCAGCCTAAACCAGAAGCCATTTGAAGACAACTCTTGTATGTCTAATAAGAAAGATGAAGTTAGCTTTCCACAACTGATGGCTTCTCAAGGGGTGTGAGGAAGGAATGATTCAACTTTGTTGAAGGAGCAGGCCATGGCGAGTTTGACCAGGCTCCAGTGCATACGTAGATAACACAAATTAGACCTGTTTGGGGCTTGTTTCGGGGAGTACGGGGTTACAAGGGTGGGGCAAACACAGAAAGACTGGAAAATGAGTGTGAGTAGGGTGAACGATGTGAAATTCCCAAACAATCAATAAAAATATCATGTTGGGGCAGGGGGAAGCTAACACTTAAATAAAAAGAAGGAACAAAAAAGACTTCTTCAAGTAATTCTTACATGTATACAGATTTAAGAAGCATTGAATTTGAGGCACTTACTGGCCGAAAAGGTCCTGTTACACAAGTCTGTTGAAACTCACACAATCCTGACAGTTTCATTTACCATTACAAATTGTGTGTCTACATTCTAATCTCTTAATTTATAGGAAGGTAACAGCCCTGTTGATTTGTTCTTGTGAGTTTTCTAAACCAATAAATTCTACCTGGACAAAAAGAAGACTGTCAACACCAGCAGACACAGAGGCTACAAAGTGGAAAGAGGATGCCCTGACTTTCCTTTTTAAAGACATGGAAAGACTCAGAGACCAGCATGACAGAAACTGCTTGCTGAGGACTGAGCTTGTTCACATCTCATCCCACCCCTCTGCTCACCCCGTCGTCCCCTTCCACTCTCAGAGTGAAAGAAAGATATTCAGGTCACTTAAAAATAGAAACTAACTGAACAGATGTACAAATCTGGAGCTCTCGTTTAGGACAAATAAAAGGAGAGAAAACATAAATCAAGGAAGGCATGAAGGAAAATCACTTGAAGACCCTTTGGGACCATTCTGTTCTCTGGAATCCTATAATTTCCAGGAAAAGAATATTACAAGCAATAAAGACAAAGAAAATGTGTATGTACTTCTGGAGGTTGAAAAATGGCTGCCATTATCTTTCAAGACTTTGTGTGCTCATTGTGGTTTTCCCTTTGGGATTCATCCATGGTTCTTATTTGCTGAAATAATGCCAAACATAACAACAGCCACTTCCTTTGGACCAGATGTTCTGTTAGATTATATATTATATGTTGCCTTTACTATGTTTTTGTAAGCATCATTTACATATACGCTGATTTTTATCATTTCGGTATCCTGAAAGATCTTGATGTTACAATTGAAAAAACTGGAACACGAGGAAGCTGTATGTCCAGTGTTCAACACCAGAACAAGGGTAGACATTTTCCGAGCTAGGTCTTTCTGTATCTTAGGCCCTTTAGGGATCAAAACCTCTCAGAGAGTACTAATTCAGTGGTAAATGTGATCTGAGCACTTGCATCAAGAGGAAATGAAGGACCAATGTGATTTTCTTTGCGGAGATAAGGGAGATTCAGGCTATATGAGCCACAAATCCGTTAGTATATAACACAAGTTTAAGTATGAGCTGTCAGTTTTCCATCTGGTAATGCAAGGACAGTGAAATTAGGTCATGTGATGGAGGGATTAATCAGTGCTAAGCGATTTTGACTTAGAGCAAGATAAAGGTTTGAAAAGCTATGTTTTGTGGGTTTAAAAATAAATAGAAAAGTACATTTAAAAATTGCAACTATTTTGCAAATAAGTTCACTGCAGCTCCTATGGAGGGAAATGGAAAGAGGAGAAAATCTTATCTAATTGTATGCTAGACACCATGAAGCAATAAAAAAAAAAAAGTAGTCAGGGTAACTGCTCATGTTCCGAGGTCAGAACCCAAGAAGCGAAAGACCCAACAAAGCAGATAAACAGTGTCCCAGGAAATGCAGGCCAGTTCCCTATGAAGCACACTACAGGGAGGAGCTCAGGAAAAGCCAGGAGGAGTAAAAACTAACATCAGTTTCATGGTCTCAGCATGAGCAAGAAACAAAGACTTACTTTCAGGAGACCAGATCTTGTAGAACCAGAACAAGTACAGAGAAAGTTGTTTGATCAATTGTCCAAAGGAAGGAACAATGTGTGGTTAACAGAAATTATTCTCTTTCTATTCTGAATCACGGGCAGGCTATATATAACACTGTTTATCAAAACTTACCAAATTGCCCACTTAACGTTTATGGACATTTATAAGTGTGTGAGAAATGAACACATATGAATGATGGTTTGCACATGTATGTAACAGGGGCACTTTTTTGGGCCGAGGGCAATGTCATTGTCTTCTTTAATTTTGGGGTTTTGGTTTTTAAAGAAAGGGCCTCATTCACTCACAAGTACGTTTCCATGAGACTCAAAAGATATTTGCCAGAGGACTCCCAGTGGGGGGATAAAGACACTAATTCACCCACAAAACCTTCAACCCAGAATTTGTCTTGCCTACAAGAAGTTGAGGGACAAAGATAGCATAGAGATGGAGGGAATGACTAACCAACTTGAGGTCCATCCCATGGGCAAGAACCAATAACTAACACTATTAACAATATTCTGTTTTGCTTCCAGACAGGAGCCTAGCATAACTGTCTTCTGAGAGGCTCCACCCATCAGCTGACAGAAACAGATGCAGAGACCCATAGCCAAACATTAGACAGAGCTCAGGAAGTCTTGTGGAAGAGTTGGGGTAAGGATTGAAGAACCCGGAGGGGATAGCAACCCCACAAGGAGACCAACAGAATCAACTAGCCTGGACCCTTGGGGGCTCCCAGAGACAGAACCACCAACCAAAGAACATACAGGGATGGACCTAGCTCCCCTAACCCCTGCACTTATGTGCAGCTTAGTCTTCATGAAGGTTACCCAAAAATTGGAGCAGGGGACTTATCCTGACTCTGTTGCCTGGCTGTGGATCCTGTCACCCTAACTGGACTTTCTTGGCCAATCTCAGTGAAAGAGGATGCATCTAGTCCTGCAGAGACTTGAGGTGTCAGAGTGGGTTGATACTCAGAGGGGATTATATCCTTCTCAGAGATGAAAGGGAGGAAGAGTTGGGAGGAAGAGCTGTGTGAGGGTGTTACTAGGAGGAGGGGGACTGTAATTGGGATATAAAGCAAATGAATGAATGAATGAATGATAACCCCCCTCTAAAGTTATAGATATATACTAGGGTTTTCTTATACCACTAATTTTATGACTAAATTTAGTGTCCTAAATTTAGACCTAGCCAGCTTTAGCAACCACAGTTTTTATGTCTGATACAGTCAGTTCAGCCACACTCAGAAACCCACCCATCTTCAAGTCTAACAGTGTCACACACACTCTTCCCCTTGTGAAAGCTTTTGCATTTAGGCACAAACATCTCCCATTTCCAAACTCCTTCTCCTGGGACCTTTAGTAACACACCTTGGTTTCATCTACTTCCTCCTTGTCTGTGTTTAGAAGGTAATTCCCATTCCAAATATTAGTTTCACCAACAATCAATGAGAAAAATAATAGTTAACAGCTCAGAAAGCTGTTAGAAATGCAAATAACACAGGTGAAGAAGACAATGTAAGTCTGGTTTCAAACTAAAGCCAGATGTTTGCTGCAAAATTATTTTGGTTAAATTACCAAAAAAAAATTGAAAACAGTTTAAGCTAAAGGGGATGAAAAGCTTTAATGAAGATTCGTGGGTTTGGTGGGTGACAATTCGTAAGAAGGTTAACACTGGCCACCTTTACCAAAGGAAGGGAGCCAGAATCAAGAGGAAGACCAGATTCTTCTTGATTCCTGTCAAAGTCATCTGACAATCTCTAGTCCCTGGCTTCCTCAAACACAAAATGGTCAAACCAGTTCATTTCTGAGGTCTCTAAATTCTCAAAATTCTATGATTTTGGCCAAATAGAGTATTTGAATTTGTATTATGAATTAATATGTAACCTAATGAAAAGAGAACCTAACATCTGAACTCTACCAGCAGAACAAATGAGTGATCATCCAATCGCACTCAGGTATGCATGCATGCATGTGCAGCCACGTAGCCACACCCCTCTGGAGTTCAGAAACACTGGTTCTATCTATTGGTAAGAAGAATCATTTGTTTTTTCTCTAGCTTTCCTGCCCAAAGTCCTATTTTTATTGTTGTTGTTTATTTGGGGTTTTTTTTGTGCCATTAATTTTCATTTGACTGTATCAAATAAAGAACTGTGATCACTAGCGAATCGTCATCCACCAAACGCATGAATCTTCATTAAGCTTTCTGCTCCCTTCTGCTTAAATTGTTTTCGACTTGTTTCGTAATTTAACCAAAATAATTTTACAACATCTGGCTTTAGTTTAAAACCAAGCACAACAAGATTAATGACATCAAAATAAGTTACCCAGTACAGTAATGTGAAATGTGGTATAGCCATCGAGACAGCTTGCTGAGCTGGATATTAGTATAAATAAAATCTCCCAAAGAAAGTCAGTGTCAGAACATCTTGTTCTTTCTACAACTCCATCATAGAGGCTAACAAAAGGCTCTTGTTTTTATGTGGGGGAATATAAGACATTTGGTTAATTCACTGATCTCAGATTGTTCGGTTTAAATAATGAAGCTACCTGTGTTGTAGCTGAGAGTAAAGGGTATTTTGAGAAGCTGGTGTCTGTCTACCTTGTCTAAATTCTGTTGGCCATGCTGCTTCTAAACTCAGTAGCTCCTTGCCTTTCCAACAAAACTAGAATTTACTACTCAATTTTCTTTTTAAATTAAAGATTCATTCTACTTTTATTAATGTGTACATGAGTATGGGGCCCGTGGAGGCCGGAGGAAGGCATCATATCCCCTGGGGCCGGAGTCAGAAGTGGTTTTGAGTTGCCTGCTATGTGTGCTAGAAAATGAACTCAGGTCCTTTACAAGAGCACCAAGTGTTCTTAACTGCTAAGCCATCCTTCCAGACCCACAACAGTTGGTTTTGTGGGAAAGAGGTCAGGGGAAAGGGACTATCTATGTAGCTCTGACTGTCCTGGAACTTGTTAGGTATACTTGGCTGGTCTCAAACTCACAAAGATCAACTGCCTTTGCTGAGATTAAAGGTATGTTCTGCCTTTTTGCCTGGCACTTCCATTTTATTTTTAAGTACAATCTGATAGCTCAGATAAAACTTGTGTGACATCAGAAGACTCAAGTAACACACCAATACATGCCACTCATCGATATAAATTAGAAAGTTATCTCATAAAGCCCTAATTTCAGAGAAGAAAATCAGCACAAATCCTGAGAACACTGTATTTTTTCCATCAAGTTAACTATGCCCTAAGCGCGACCATACATCCTCATTTTGGCCACTAATGCTTATCAGTGTGCTCACAAAGCACATTTGTTTTGCCCTTTCTTCTTATAAAACTGCTTCTTTATGTTCACAACAATAAATGCAAAGATGCAGTGCGTTACAAAAATACATCCTCTTGGCTTGTAATAATTTATAGAACGTTTACATCTACGAGTCTCACACTTCCCAGCTCCGACAGCTCACTCTGAACTGAGTGCAGAGCTTGTTTTTCCACTTGCTGTAGCACAAAATCAGCTGTCTCCTGTCTCCCTGGTCTCCTTAGGAGTTAGAACTCTGTACTCTTTAGAGTCCCCCTGCACAGGCAGGCTTTGGATTTGGGGTGTTAGGGAAGGAGACTAAAATGCTCAGGATAGCACTCTAGGTATTTGTGTTCCTTAACATAAAATCCACTCTAGACAGGGAGAACCTATGTATCCAAATTCAATCGAAAACACTAGATCACTGTAAAAAGGAAGGTGGTGAGAGTTCAAGTCTACTAATCAAGGTCTCCTAAGAGAGCAACACAAACATGAAATTAAGCACGTAAGGGCTTAGACTGGGGGTGTAGCTCAGTGGGTAGAGTGCCTGCCCAGCACACACAAAACCCTGGTTATGATCCCCAGCACAACATGACTATGTGCCTGTTCCCATCAGCCCAATATTTTGGAAGTAGAGGCGAGAGAACCAGAAGTTCAAGGTCATCCTCAGCTCCATAGTGAGTCTAAGGCTAGCCTGGGACCCATGAGGACCCACAGGAATAGAAATCTTGAGGGTTTTATGAGGGTGTCTGTGCTGGAAGACAGAATAAGGTGGTGAGAGGCACATGGGCACTCCTTCAGGTCACTGTGACCCAGAGTGAAATGGGGCAGAAAGCTGAGAGAAAGTGATCTAGATAGACAAACACTTCCATAAGTATTCACTGCATCCTTCACTGCCAGAGAGGAGCCTTTCTCATCTCCGAGGCCAACTTGACATCCATGCTGGTCATTTTTAGAAATAGCCAAGGAACCTTGTCAATGACACAATCATACGCAAGATCTCTACCACACACATGCTCACAACTGTCACACCTATTTTAAAAAAACAAAATCACCATGACAATCATCCCCATTCCCAGTTTCCCTTCACTCCTCTTTGACAGTCTGCTACGAAACAGCAAGCTAAAACTTAAGTATAAAACAGTCCCCATACACCAACCAAGGGCTTCAGGAGACTTGCATTACAAGAACTAGTCTCTAGAGTCAAGAAGCTTCATTGGGGCTGGGGGGTGGGGTCATAAGATATGGCATGGCCCACATCTAGTAATTAATATAATAAAATTAATTGTAATTTTGACAAGTTAGTCAGAAGAGCAAGCATGTAGACATTAAAACATATAACTCTGTATCTTACTGTAAGATATTTATTCAGTCCTTATATATTTATGAGCATTTGCTTAACATTGCAGTGCTGTTTGGCCCTCAAACACTGAACCACAAAGCTTAGTCAAAGGCCAGGACACCTCATCCTTCTCAGTTTCTGACTGATACAGTATTAGACAAAGCAGACATAGCATAGGTGGCCTTGGTAGGAAGAAGACTCCACACCAGCATCTTCAAAGCCACCCGGCGGGGAACAACACAACCCTTCACCTTGCAACAGCAGTTGCCAGAGGAGCTTCAGAATCACAGAGCGGCCACCATTAAAACCATGAAGCCCTCGATTCAGCAGAAGAGCTATCCTTGTTAGGTATCAGGATGTTCTGTGTTCTAGAAGCTACCAGAAGTTTTGAGAAAATAACCCAACTCACACTGAGTTGAAGAGCCTAAGCTGAAAAGAAACATCTCATATTATCTATAAGTTATTTCATTTTTATCCCCTGGCTGCTCAGATGCAGGAAATATAGAGATATACATTTTTTCATGCATGAATACTATAACAGAGTACAGCTAGCAAAATACTATGCCTGCCACAAGGGAGGGGCATATCTGCTAATCACCTGTGAAACTAAAGCCACAGCAGCAATTAGAAGGTAAGGATTTACTCTAAACCACACAGCCTCCTCATAGATAGTGTTTATACTTGGTCAAACAAATATGTATTATTGATGTAATATGTATTTGCTTTACAAGACTGGCCACGAAAAGATCAACAGGACACTATAGAAGAATAGCAAAATTCATTCCAAGATCAGTATGTGCGCTGCTCTTCCCTTCTGTACCAAATGGCCCAAACTGGACATATCACAAGCCCCTAAATAATGAGGACCATGAACATATATAGTAACCTGTCAAAACACCAGAATTTGTTTTGAGATTTAGGGTTGTAGTTATATTAAGAAAAAAAGAACACAGAACTGTATTTGATTTAATAGATAGATCCAGCCACATATCTATGCAGAGAGCATTGTTGGCTTTCACCATCCACAAGCAGAGGGGTGCCCCTCACACAGCAGAGGAAAGCAACGGGTGCTTTTGATACGAAGCAACATATTTTATAACTATATAATTGGCTAATTGAATTTTTGTTTTATGCTGCCCATTTTGGCCAAACCCAACCTCACAAAGAAGAGTGTTTATTTTAAAAAATATCCCTGCCCTGCCCTATCAGTGTGGAGATAGAATGCCAGTGCAAGCAAGCAATAGAGATTTTCTTATTTGAACTGCATCTGTCAGCTGTCAGGTTTAAAGTCAAACTCTAATCATACCTGACAAAAAGCAGGCCACAAAAACCTTGGATTTATCAAGATTGTTTGCAATATGGCACTACGTTGTCTCCACCATTGCTGGGAATAAGCCTTGCCCCAAGTATACAGGGTACACCTTGTTATTCTGTGAGGTACTAAGTATGGATTGTACAAAGCCTTCCCGAAGCACAAACAACAGAGAAGGAAGTTACCATAATGTGAACTACACACTATATACACTACAAGTCACATGATTATTAGCCTGAGCTATGATGACATGAGACACCGTGGGAGATGAGCGGCTTCCTTAAGGGTCCTTACTTCACAGACAAGCTCAAAGGAAATCCTGGCTTTTGGGCATCACCCGTTGCTGAAATGCTAACCCAACACAGCTACTAAAACACAGTGCTGCAGCAGATAGGAAGCCTTCAAAGGATGCAGAGACATTGCTGGAATATCAAAGGACTTTAAAGTAAAATATTAAATATGAAGCATGTGATAAGATTGGGTGGATGAAGAGATACTTCTAACACCGTGTCATGTGTTATATGCATGTTATCTCTGCCACAAGAAGGATGGCTGGAAGAGAGCCTCCGGGCACCGTAACCGCTCATTGCCAATGGTGATCACCTGCCCATCAGGCAACTCGTAACTCTTCTCCAAAGAGGAAGATGATGCAGCAGTAGCCATTTCCTGCTCAAAATCCAGGGCAACATAGCACAGCTTCTCCTTTATGTCACGAACAATTTCCCTCTCAGCAGTGGTGGAAAAACTGTAGCCCTGTTCAGTCAAGATCTTCATGAGGTAGTCTGTCAGGTCCCGGCCAGCCAGGTCCAGACGCAAGATGGCGTGGGGAAGGGCCTAGCCCTCATAGATGGGCACTGTGTGTGTGACCCCGTCACCAGAGTCCATGACAATGCCAGTGGTGCGCCCAGATGCATACAAGGACAGCACCGCCTGAATGGCCACAGAAGGTTTCAAACATTATCTGCGTCATCTTCTCTCTGTTAGCTTTGGGGTTCAGGGGGGCCTCGGTCAGAAGTACCGGTTGCTCCTCAGGGGCCACACGCAGCTCATTGTAGAAGGTGTGGTGCCGGATCTTCTCCATGTCGTCCCAGTTGGTGACAATGCCTTGCTCGATAGGATACTTCAGGGTCAGGATACCCGTCTTGCTCTGGGCCTCGTCACCCACGTAAGAGTCTTTCTGGCCCATGCCCACCATGACACCCTGGTGTCGGGGACACCCGACGATGGAAGGGAACACGGCTCTGGGTGCATCGTCACCAGCAAAGCCAGCTTTGCAGATGCTGGAGCCATTTGTCAATGACGAGTGCGGCAATTTCTTCTTCCATTGCGATCGGCGAAGGATGGGCGATGGAGCAGCAGAAAGAAACGCAGTGTAAGCCGGCGGCGGAGTGTGAGAGTTTTTCATTTTAAAAATGTAAAGATGCATTAAAATGCAAATATAACCATTTATCGAGGTAGATGTTGAATGCTGCAGTGAAATAGATTCTCTTATTATTGATCTATCATTTATCCAAGATAATATCTGAATTTTTCACTATACAGTCAGGCAATTATAGCAATGAAAGGTTATTCTCCACACCAAAAGCATCAAGCACCAAGGGGTATCATGATGTGACTAATTGTGTGAGATTTATGATTTTAAGTACAATAGAACCTTTGAGACTTGCGATAAAGAGATGAGGGGGAAATCTCAAAGTTCTGTACACAGAGAATTTAGCCTGTGGCAAAGCACTTAAAAGGGGAGCAGGATTTATAAACCAGTCTTGGGTGATTTTTATATATATAGAGAGAGACTGGGCAATGTTTCCCCCAAGCAATAGGTTTCACAGTGGTCTTTGGCCTGCCTGTCATTGCGCTTTGTTCCCCTCTGCCCCTTTGTCCCTCTGTTCCTTTGCCTTGCCTCTGGCTGCTTCCCTTCCTGGCCTCTAATGGGCCCTCCCCACTCCTACCAAATGGTTATTGGTCATTTTCATAACTGCTCCAAGGAATTTTAAAAAATATATACACATTGACTTTGGCCTTTCACAGTAAAAGGGAAATGAGAAAGGGGTGTTTTTTTTTTTTTAAATCCCCTTGACTGCTTAGATAAATACAAAATATATGAAATTTCTCATGAAAGACTATCATAATAGACTATAGTTAGGAAAATAAGGTTTATTTTTGTGGAGGATAATTGTTGTCACTTAGGGAAGGGCACCAGTGTGTCTGGTAAAATCTGGTGCCAAGAGAGAATTTTATAAATTTATTGTGGTGGTTTGAATATGAATATAAAATATCTTCCCTCACCTCCACCCCATAGGAGCATTTGTTTGAACATTTAGTCCCCAGCTGGTGGCACTATCTGGGGAGGCCATGGAGCCTTTAGGAAGTTAGAACCTTGCTAGAAGTACCACAATGGGGGTAGGCTTGGAGGTTTTAGAGCCTGGCTCTACTTCCTATCTTCTGTATCTCTGCTTCCAGTGTACAGATGAACCATGATCAGCCAAACTCCTATTCATGCCACCATCCCTTCCCAGACTACCACTGTTGTGCCAAGAAATGTTCGTGAAGCCCAAAAGACCACCAAGGAGCTGAATCCAATGCAACTTCATTAGGGGCTCTTTATTCAAGCTTGGGCTCCTTGCCAACCCTGACACAGCAGGAAGGTGGAGCCCTAAGCTTAATTTTAGACAAGCATTTAGAGAGGCAAGAAAGGGGTATCTAACCTGGTACAGATCTGATTGGGGGGCCATTATGGCCTTTAACATAATTGGCTGGTGCTGGGAGCCAAACCATAAACTTAACTTCTGCTTTTTTCCTAATTGGTGGTTGTTAGGCAGGCTTGTAACCTGGAAGTGCAGATTTGGGGGGAATAACCTGGAGATTGGTGCTAGATGCAGGACTTGTTGGAAGGTAGTCTGGAAACTGGTACTAGACACTGGATTGTTTGGGAGGGTAACTTGGAGATGCAGGTCTTGTTGGGGGCATAGCCTGGAAATTGGTGGTAGGTGTCAGCCTGTTAGTTGACTTAAGTTCAACCTAAGGTCAGATTCTCTAAGATAGAGTCTGAACTCAAAAGATTTGGTCTCTCACCACCATACCTTCCCAACATGATTAACCCTGTTCCCCAAGAACTAGCCAAATGAACCCTTTCTTCCATAAGTTGCAATTGTTAGGGTCACAGCCACAGAAAAACAACTAATACACTGATATCTAGAATTTTTTTTCCAAAATCATATCATTTTGACTCCCAGGACAATCAGTGTGTGTTGCCTGTGTATAAGATGATCAAAGGTAGATCTTGCGGTAGGTTATTCAAAAATACAAAAGGAAGTGCTTTCCGATAACAATGTAAGAGTAAGTGATAAAGGAAGAGATGTTCTATCTAGGGAAAATGTGATTTGTATAAAATGGAGGTACAGGGTCCTGCTGGCAGAAGGCTTTGTTAATCAAAATACACAGTAGGCATCCCAAGCTCTTAGAAGAATCAAAGCTTTGGATGCAGCAATACACCATGACATGAGATGTTAACACATCGTGAAGAACTAGCCTTCCCTGATGGGCAACTCTTGCATCCTGACCTAAGCACAGTAGCAGCTATAACAAGTCAACTTCAAGGGACTTTATGTGCCCTGTGAGCTTCCACTTCTACTAACTGCAGATTCTGTAGCAGACAGGTCATGAATAAAGCCATTTTCCCCAGTGTAATGATGGAGAAACTGGTTCCCACAAGCTAGGGACAATAAGAAATCAGTGCTCTGACTTTGGATCCATGAATGCCTCTCTACCAGGTAAACTCCCATGACATTTCACAGCTAGTCATTTTCATATTCACAATGTAACCCACTAAAACACCCTTTAAGTGCATGCCATTTTGAAATGTGTGCTTAATTCCTTCTCTATAATTATAATAGATAAGCTGACCCCCCCTAACCTAGTTAGTAATGATCCTTCAGGCTTAATATAGGCTGATCATTCAGAGAAAAGCTTTAAAATACATTGTTAGTAATTAAGAAACCCTGCAAGATCAAAACTATGGGAGAATTCTGAGCAGGAAATTATTTTTATATGTGTTATACAGTATAATCAATGAATTCATGTATGTTTTACTCATTTTGAAATTAAAATACATTCATTGGTTTTCTTATATTTATGCTTTTTCATATGCATATTGACTATATTTAAGTAAATTTATGTCTAGTATCACTTCCTCCATTAAGCGTCTATGGACAAAGCATAGATTACATGTAGTGCGATAAATTTTAAAATGAGTATATATATTTTCTCATACCTGGACTTTTTATCAATAAAATAGGACAGTTGAGGGAAATAAATGTTTTCATCCCATCCCGTACTCTGTAGCTAGTATATATCCTCCAAGATTACCATTTTAAAATGCCTTTACATGACTTTTATATTTTATTCTAAATGTAACTACTCATAGCAGAATTCTGAAAACTCTATTAATACAGCTTAGCACATTTCAAAAGAGCAGAATTGCAAGCACAAAAGAAAGATTTAATGGCAGCTAAAAATAAAACCAGCTTGGGTTTTTCTAAGGGAGAAAAAAGATCTAAATTTATAGGCATGATACCTGTGTCTGTCACAGGATAAGAAGCCGGTAGGGTTTCCCAGCTGTTAGTTCTCAACAGAACTTAATTACAGGAGCATTTACAGAGCTGAGGGCCACAGTGATAAAAACCAATAACAGAAATGGAAAGACTGAGTATGTAGTGACAGGAGAGTGGCTTCTACCCCTCCTAGTTTGGGGAGAGGGGGAGAGGTCTCCCTAATGAGAGAAATAGTTTAAATCAACATCAGCATTGTTTGAGCCAAAGTACCAGGTAGAAAGTGGAGAAAGAAACCCTCAAATCTCCAACACTGACACTCTGAATCCAGCAAGAACCCAGGGACCACAGTCCCCAGGGGCAAACCTACAGGTTCAGAGCAGGTCATGGAAGGATGGAGGAGGTGATCAAGGAAAAGAAAACATCCTGTAGCCCAATTCTGCTGCCTCCACCCTACATTCAATCAATAATTGTCTAAGGGCTTAGATCCTAAACTGACCCGGGGGCTTGTCTACAACATCTGGTACTTATTTTTTAAAGCGATTATCTCCCTTAATCATGCCATTACTGGTTCACATACTGTATTCACAGAGACTATTCCTGTCCGTATGCTGCCTTCTGTATTACTGCCCTGGATGAAGGGTTTGAGGAAGTATGGAGCTGATATAATCCTATTGCCTTTGTGTCGTTCATCTTTATACCCAAATGCATTGATGAACTTTTGTTTATTCTTCAACTTCTAACCCTCTTCCTGCCATGTGTTCTGGCATTGACAGTTGCAGCTGATATGATAATAGATCTTTCTGGGCATCGGGTGAGCATGTTGAATTTCAGAGTCATTTACTTTTGTTTCTGGAAGGTTTTGCACATTATTTAAATATTCCTCTGCCCCTCTGCTTTTCTCTGGGATAACTATCTCTCTGCTGCTCCCTCTCTGGTTTCTAAATTCAGCGACTTTCCCTTTGACACACACTTTTATTCCCTGTAACCTTTCCTCTTTCCTATGGGTACTCAGCAGAGTCTTATGGGTACTCAGCAGAGCCTTCACTTCTTCAATAATTCACTCTTGTTTTCTACTGCACTCTTGAGTTAAATCAACTAGTAATACACTTCTCCCAGTCTGGATCAGTTTGGGTCTAATAAACTGGGAATGAAGAAATGACACAGAATACACAAATCAATATGCTTTGAGCTATCCAGTATGGTTAACAATGATCATACTTTGGAATTTGTCTAGGTGGCCTGACTCAGACACCAGCCTCAGCTACCCTAGCAAAAGAACCTTCACCCCATGCTTACAGGAGGATGGTAATGAGCATCATCATGAGGATGATGGTGGTAATGGTGGTGGTGGTAGTGATAATGATGGTGTTGATGATGACGACAACAAAAGCACTGACTGAGATAAACAGGAACTGCAGGTAAATAAGTGGGTCTAACTAGGTACTGCTAGGAAGTCTTTACAGGAGAGAACAACTTGTAGCCAATGATCTACAGCAAGGAACCTCACAGAGCAATGAGCTCCTTATATTTGTGCTCAGGGACCATGGTGACTTTCATACTCACTGCTTGGGCTGTTCTTACTGCCCTACTTTCACCCAGGAATTCTGGGCCTGTTTGGGTAGAAAGATGGGGAGCACAGAGAAAATAATCAACTCAGACTCTTAGCATATTTTAGTTGCATAGTTATTTTTGTATTTTAATGCATGAAGATAATATACATTTATGAACAGTAGTTCTTGTAGCTGGCCAACGGCCATGAATCAACTGGGTTCACCTGAAAGGAGGCTGGGAACGAGAGATGGATGGAGGACAAGAAGAGATGAAGCCAAGACAAAGTTCTCTGATCAAGGCTCAGTGCTTTAATGTTCAGATTCTCAATTTAAAGGGAAAGACCCTGCCCGAACCCTTCCTAGTTTCAGCCAGGAGAGACGGGTGGGGTAATCCGTTCTTGGTCATGGGTCACGGCTGGAGATGTCTCAAGGCAAGCCCAGGGGCAGTTCTTCTTTCAAGTTCCATGCAGGCAAGGTGGGTGACTCCACCTAGATCCTTATAACTTGGTCTGTTCTGATAAACAAGGTCTCTGAGGCCTGCTCAAGGGCGAGGAAGGGCACAGTTCTTACTTATCTCCATCCTACTCCTGTCTTCTGCATCTCTACTGTTCCCTCTTATGTCCATTTCCCTAGCTTCCACATAGGAGAACACATGAGAGGTATCTTTGTGGGACTGGTTTATTTCACTTAACATGATAACTCCTGGTTCAACCATCTTCCTACAAACTACCAAGCTTGGCTGAATAAAACTGCATCGTACATACATACAGCACACTCTTCTTATCCATTTACCTGTTGTTGAGTACTGGTACTTCATACTTTCAAAAACTCACCCCAACTGCTGCATGAAAACAAATTAGGAAGAGCAAAGCTCAGAAGACTCATGAGGAGAATATCACAGCTGTCAGAGCACAAAGCAGTGTAGACAAAACTACCCACTACAGACAGTAGTAACCTGAACAGAACAGATGTGCTGGAAGCAGAGAGGTCTGTGGGACTGTCAAGCAAAGATCAGATATTTAAAATAAAGTTTCTGATGAGATCAATTGTGAAGAGTGAAGACAGAAATAAAACATCACTCTGAATGTCCATTTTGACAAAGCCTCTGGTTACTGAACTAAGAAAAACTAAGAGAAGGCATGGCAAGTAGAAGAGAAAGGTCTTAGGTTTGCCTTCGCTTCACATCTCATGGGAAATGTTACAGAAACATTGACTCAAAAAGTACAAGATGAGTTTGAGTCATAGGAGTGAGGTCTGTGGTTTCTCTGGTATTTGGCAACTTGAGTGTTAGATATGAACGGGAAAATGGAAATTTTGAAGAGATGCCTTGATGTCTTTGAGGCACAAAGGCTGGGCATGAAGATATAACCAGGAGTTGTGCCACTCCTCAGAATGCTAGACACCCACCCACCCACCCACCCACCCACCAGGAGGTCCCTACATCCATGACAAACGACCCTTTGCTCTGTAGCAGCTGTATCCACACTTGATCCTCAATCCAAAGGTGTCACTTTCCTGTCAACATGCATAATTATTAAAACAGATCTGGTGTCATTCCTCAGAACCAGGAGTCCCCTTCCCTCCGTAGGATGGAGCCTGCTTCCCACAGCTTCTGTGAGACAGCCCTTTCCCCGAGAGGAGCAACATCTTTCCCAGCCATAAGTATAAGTGACTGATGATCTGTTGTAAGCCCTTCAGTCAAGGTCAGGCTTTGTAAGTCTGAGCCTCAGATGCTGCTGAGAGTCAAAGGTCCCTCCTTCATCTCCTATCAGACAGAAAATAAAAGACAAATAATCTGTCCATAAACCATCTCAGTGATTCAGGCTGCAATAAATTGTGATACAACTCACATGCAAGTGAAGCCATAAGTACCTGAGTGTCAGCTGAAGGTCCTACTGCAGTGGCCAGTCACATAGGGATTTCTCAAAAGACAGGATGGGGCAGCATGGAGGACCACTAATAAAACCAATCATTAAGGAGCCCCACCTGGCATAACAGAAATCACACACACACACACAAAAAAAAAACCCTGAAGCTATGAAATTATGACCAGGGTGGAGGAATATAAGACCTTCTTCACAATTGACTAATGACAGACACCATTCCTACAAAGCTACTGAAGAAAGGAGGATTTATAATAGTTAGCTACCACACAGTATCCCAACCTAAGCCAAATCATTAGACAAGCATTTGTTTGAAGGCATCCAAAGGGTTTTGATCAAATATTTAAATCTCAGAATATAAATAAACAGAAAGAGGAAGCTTCGAGGTGAGATTCACTCAAGCTCAAAAGCAATTGAATAAAGATTAGAAGCACCTTTGAAATGAAGGCTTAATTTACAATGTATGCAAGAATAGGCACAATTTAAACAATATGAAGAAATGAGAAAAAGAACAAAAACCTCCAAGGAACCAGGGTAAGATAAACAATGATTTCATTCTTTCCAAGGGAGAGAGGGTTTACAGAGGACACTAAGTAGATGAAAACCTAATAAACTATTGGAGTCCCTCAGGTGAAATAGAACAAGTATGGAGAGATGGTTCAGCAATCAAGAGCACTGGGAGCTCTGGCAGAGACCCTGGGTTTGATTCCTAGCACCCACAAGGCAGTTCTCAAGCATCTATAACTGAGATTCCATGGATCTGGTGCCCTCTTCTAGGCTCTGCATTTCTGTGATACACAAAAACATATGTGGGCAAAACGCCTATGCACATACAATAATTTTTAAGTGTTAAAAAAAGGGGGAAAGCAGAATATTTAAAAATAACCCAAGAAAGCTGTGAGTGAATAATACAAAATTAAAGTGTATAAATTGAGAACTTTAAAAGTTAAGAAAAATAATCCTTTGGCCTCCAGTTCAAAAGATTATATGGATCTCTAAAAAGGAAAATGTGTTATTCAGATCTCCGTGGCAATGAAGAGGGGGAACCATAGAGGAGAAATACTTGGCAGCCACTAAAGAAGGATTTTTCAGTCTCTAGAAGCTGCCCATCAAGCATCAAGATAGTGACATTTAAATATAAAAAGCACCATGGACTTAAGGGTGGAGGCAGAGGCAGGAGGATCCCTGGACCACTGTCTATCAGCCTAGAGGAAAAGTGATGGTGTGCCACAGGTTCAGTAAGAAACCCTGTCTCAAGGAATTAAGGTGGACATCAATAGAGAGGGACATGCAGCATCTACCTCTACTCTCTGCATGGTGTACACACATGTGCACACCCCACATGCATACACAAATCAAATACACAGAAACATTAGATGTTAGAAAATATTTAAAAGCATTTCTCTATTCCAGTGCCAAGACAATCTTGAAATTTATTTGTTAGGTTTGGTTTTCTGTCCTCTTCAGTGCTTTGGTGGTTTCTGCTTGCCTGTGGGCAAAATAATCCTACCAGCATACAATGAAGAGCCACCAATGTGAAGATCAAAATCCAAATGATTTTCTAATGAGCAAGAGAAACCACCAGCAGTAAAATCATCATCAGTCAGTGATACCTTTATAAACTTGTTTTTCTAATCCAATGAAACCAATTATTGTCCATGTCCGAGTCTATAAACAGGGTAAGGCAGCAGAATTTATGTGCAATTATCCAGTGTGGCAAATCCTTCATACTCAGAATAATATCGTGTCAAACATTAATAGGAGAAAATACAGGAGTATTTTTTTCATAATATACAGGACAAGAAATCACATTATCCCCTTCTCCTGCATGATTAAATAGCTTGGAAAATATATACTCAGGTTTAACCTTCTAGCATGCAGGCTTTACAAGCAGCCTTGTAATTCATTGTTATAATGATTGCGATATGAAATAGAGATTTAAGAGCTGGTACACATGGGAAGAGACTCGGTTGAGTATCAAAATACCAACATTACAGTTTTCTCCTTGTTATTAAGCACACAATCTATCAATGACCTTCCGTTGTGAGTTTTAGTCCCTCTACAAAGAGAAGCCGCTGACATGGGTAAGATTATCAGACCTGTAGGATTATGGGCTATTTATTTTTCAAAACTATTTAATTTGTTATTAGATACCATTGGTTAGAGGAAAGTGCCAAGCCAACTAGGGAAGAATAAGGATGGTTGGCTTGAGGGAGTCACTCCCTTGTAGACTAGGAATCTGCTTAGGAAGGAGGAGATATATCTGGCACAAAGACCAGCCTGTGGAAGCATTGGATGAGAGAGCACCTCGAGAACAAGGATGGGGTTTAGATGGGACCAGCAAGATCTGCACTGCTCATCCCCGATGGATCTTCTCCCATGGACATGGCTACTGTTATACTTAGTGTAGTCATATTATGTCTCATCTGGAGTATAGATGGGGAGAGAATAAATTTCTGAAAGAAGTAATTTTTGACAACCAGGAATCCATAATATCTAAATAACCTCTAAAGATAAGTGGAGAGTGAACTCTGAAGAAGTTTGTTCAAAAATGTCCCCACCCCACTGTGAAATCGAGGCTTTAAGAGAAATCTGTCTTAACTTCTGAGGACTCAGAAGTCAAAGAGAAAACATGGCTTCATTCACATAGAGTAGCAGGCTTCTTAGGAAGTGGGTTAGTCAGTTAACTTCCTCTTCCTGTGAAAAACCCGTCTCTTATGTTTGATTGTTCAAATCTTTTTAACACACTAGCATATTTTGTCTTCTAAACAGAAAGATAAAGATTAAAAACAATGAAATCAGTTTACCTTATGCAGTGTGGGAACTCTAGACATGGGACTGAGTCCACACGGGGACTCATATCCCCCTGCAAAAGGTTTGTGTAGGGAGGTGGAGTTTTCTATAGGGTCTATTTTTACTCGTTCTCCATCCTTGTGAAATTAAAACAAAAGCAACAGAGTCTCAGCATTTGAGATGTTACCTTAGCCTGTTTTCAGAGACTCGTTGAATCAAGCCTTTACTTTATTTCTCTCCAAATCAAAATAAATTGAATTGAGATCCACATTCCTTATGCCAGTCTCCCAACTCCTCTTTGACAGAGTCATTAGAGCACTATGTCTCTGCCCATTCCTGTTCACTGAATGCTTTAAGCTTGTGAGTTTTTTTTTTTTTTTTAAGTCTTAGGAATCTATAATAAGGAATTCAACTTTGCTCATTTGGAGACCCAGTTTTAGGTTCTAATTTGCATGACAAGTCCAGACTAAATGGCTTAAGACACAATGTGTTTGTTTTCACCTGGAAACAGCATCTATTGCCCCAATTTTTTATACTCATTGATGCCTGGTTCCCCGGGAGCTTCTCCTAGCAGTCCTTCATCAGATTGTGTATACCCAGAGTCAGTGTTCACAAACTGTGACTGATACCAGCACCAATCTCCAACAACACACAAAGAAAATCTACATAGAAGAATATTACTAGCCTTAGGATTAATTTGTTCTCAATTAATATTGAATTTTATATTTTGGATTGTAAGCCTAGCCTTTAATGGCTGAGTCATCTCTCCAGCCCTAAAACCGAATGTTGAACCTTGAAAATCCTTACTCATCTGAAACCTTTGCTTAAACAAATGTGAACATCATATTTGACAATTAGTTAAGAGCAGTGTCTGACTCTCAGGGTGGTTCACAGGAGGTAGTACATGTCACCAGTGGGGATTTGGGACACAAGTTCTTCAAGCAACGTGTTTTGGGAGGCTCAATATTTGCAGCCTTATTGGACAAAGTAAGTCACCAGGTTGGAGCTTTGAATACCTCTCCCTATGTTCAGTTCTCTCCTCTCTCTCTCTCTCTCTCTCTCTCTCTCTCTCTCTCTCTCTCTCTCTTCTTCTGCTGGCTGTTGAGGCTGTGAGCTCTCAGGTTCCTACTGTTACTGAAACGCCTGTCACTATCTACCAAGATTCCCTACCATAAACAACTATTATTCATTCCTTGGAAACTCTAAACCCAAATCAACACTTCTTTCTATGAGTTGGCTTGGTCATGGTGTTTTATAGGAGCAACAGAAAAGAAAACAATACAATGTATAATAGCTGAAGGTGAACTTACTTAGAAAGGCACTGAATCACAATAGCACAAGAAACTGAAGAGTCACTAGGGCAAAGGCTATCTTTGCCACTCACAGAAAGCATGGATCAACTCACCTCCATGATTTAATTGATCACTTCCCCTGACCTTTGTGTGTGTGTGTGTATTTGTATTAGTCACAACATATAATTTAATTTTTACCAGTTAAATACAGGCAGACAATTAGATTCCTCAGATGTTGTTGTGTTTATAAAAAGATAAAGAGATAAAGAGTATGTCCTGTGGGTGTGTGGAGAGGTATGGGGGAAGGGAATGTCTCAGAGGGCCCATGCGGAGGCATCTCTTCCCCCTGAGGGACCAGTCACACACTGGTATAGCATAGGATAGAGTTTATTCAGGGCATGGGGAGGGGAGCCAGGAGGGTTAGTAGAGGCAGAGAGAGAGAGAGAGAGAGAGAGAGAGAGAGAGAGAGAGAGAGCAGAAAAGTAGAGGAGTAGAAGCTGGCCATGACCACCTGGAGAGAGGGGAAAGAGAAGGGGGAGGGGGCAGAGAGAAGCTACAGGCAAGAGATCAAGAGATTAAGGGAGAGTGGAGGGGGCAAGCAGCCCCTTTTATAGTGGGCAGGCCTACCTGGCTGTTGCCAGGAAACTGTGGAGGTGGAGTTTAGACAGAATACTAACAGATGTGGTATAGGTAAGGATAACCATTGGATCAATCAATCCCAACAGGTGTCAATATCTGTGAAAATATATCATCTCAATGAAATCCTGACCCTGAAGCTATTTCATGTGACTGTTTCAATTTTTTCAAGATGTTTCTATTTACACATTTCCAACCACCTAAAAAAATCTCAGAACATGTCTGGCGTCTAGCTTTGCTGTTCTATATAGGCACTGGACCCTGCAAAGAACCTTCAATGTTTTTACTTTCTGTATGGAAGAGAGAACACACCTAATGCTACAGCCACACAAGTCTGTTAACTTTTCACAGGTCAGAGCAGCCAGAGCAATGAAATTTTATCATCCTTTTGGTTCATTGAAGTTATAGGAAAATCTATCCCTGTGGGCAAACTATCAACATAAGAAAAATTAACACAGCTGCACTAGTATAATCACCATGTCAATAATTTATAATGTGAAGAAATGTATTAGTAAGCCACATTTTAATTATACAGGTTCACCATAAACCATTAGTTATGTGACATTTTCAAATTCATTCCCTTAGTAATTAATCTGGGTGAAATGGCTTTAATAAATTATAAGCAGATACATTAGAGTAGTGTCATTTCCTCTCATTCTGTTTGATATTTCTGAAAATATCCCTGGGTCAGAAGAATTCATGCCTTTAAATTTACCAAGCTGTGAAAATGTTTTTAAATATATTGGTTCAACTAGAGAGCAAGCTATCCATAAGATGGGAATGGGGCTGGAGAGATGGCTAGCCATTAAAGGCTAGGCTCACAACCAAAATATAAGATGATGGGAATAAGAGAATGTTACTACATTTCTGAAGGACATTTTTGTCTCACAGATGCAGTAAATGGAGAGACAGAAAGAGCCTTATGAAATCTAAGCATGCTGATGGTTTCATGAGTTATATATGCAGTTATAAAAATTCAAAAACAGGCTCCTTTTGTGTGAAATTGTGAATAACTCAGTCTTCCTACTAACAGTGCAGAAGATCTGGACAGGTGTTTCTCTCCATCAGCCTGTTTTCTAACAGGTCTGAATTCAGTCATGTCCTTGTGTTTTCATTTCCAACAGTTCCCCTAAGGAGCCTACTTTTAGAAGATGGAAGATATATCCAGCCACTTGATGCTCAGGTTTTCTACCAAGTAGAGCACTTGAGCAAGTGTGCTTGGTTGTAAACCCTATAGACTACCAAACTTCTGTTTTTAAAATAAAAATTATAAGTCTCACACTAGTATTATGTGTATTCTCCTCTACAGAGTAATCTCATTGTCCTATCCAGTCACCAGAGTAGTTATCACTCTCCCTAATAGAACTGGGGTCATTCATATCTAAGAGCTTTGGATTAACAAACAAGCACATTGTATTGATGATAGAAAGCCCCAGCCTCATTTTCTGCTTTTCTATCCTTACCATAACTACAGATGGCCAGAAGGGAGTCGGCTGCTTTCACAGCTGTGTCACTAAAACAGGGTAATGCCTGGTCCCTGGTAGTTCAATGCATGCCCAGTGAGTGACTGACTAGAGAAATTACTGAATGACTGTCACTTTTTCCTCTATGAGTGAGAGATGCTGTGGCCACCGTATAGCAGGGAATGAAATCTTCCAGTTCATGAGAGTGTCACCAAGCCCTCTCATTTATGTGATGCAAGTTTCTAGTGTGCTTTGGGGTTTTTGAAACCACATGTCATGTAGCATGGACTGGCCAAGGACAAACATTGCAAGTGGCAATTGTAAATGTTTTCTAGAATATGAAAAATTTATGATCCCAGTATAAGTTTCATTCAAAATGGCCTGTCTCTTGAATAGAAGTAAGAAGTAAAGTCAGTATCGGTGTAAAATAGACTAGGATAACCAAAGGATGATTTGTATAAGTCTCATAAAAACTGAAAAGCAAAAGTCTGTGGAAAAACACAAAAAATGAAAAGGACTCAAAATGCCAGAACAAGAGGAAGAAAGCAATAGAGCATCTATGAAACTGAATTCAAAGTGCCAATAGTGAATCCTCACATACATTACAGTAAATGCAAATGGCTTAAATTCAATAATCAGAATATAGAGACTAGAACAAAATGATAGAAAGAATTGAATTTGATTGAATAGAAAGAATAAAATTATAGTATAGGAGAATAGAGAAAAATAGTAACATGCTGCCTACCAGAAAGTTACTGCATGTTAAAACCTGTAGTCTGAAAGAGATGGGATTAAATACACATACACACACATACACACACACACACACACACAGAGAGAGAGAGAGAGAGAGAGAGAGAGAGAGAGAGAGAGAGAGCGCTCACAACAGAGCTGGGGATATCGATCAGTTGGTAGAGTATTTACCTAGCATACACAAAACACTGGGTTCAATTCTCAGTAATATCAGAAGTTCAAGATCATCCTTTATCATCCATAGAGCCTGAGCTATATGAGACATTGTCTTGAAAAACTCAAAACACCCAAGAAATACCACTAAACAACAACCTAGGATCAAATGGCAACACAGCTGAGTTCTACCAGATATTCCAAGAATAGTTCACAAATTATTTGTAAACTTCTCAAAAAGAAACCCAAACTTCCAGCTGACACCATCTGATAGCAAAGTCAGACAATGAGAACACAACAGTAGCAAGCTTCAGGCTAGCCCTTCTGATGGACACAATACACTACCGAACAAAACAATACCAACAGATTGAGTACATGAAAAGGAACATATATTACAATCAAGTGATATTGATTTCTGAGATGCAAGACTGCTTTAACACAGACCACTCAATTAGTGTAAGATATGCCAATAAAATAAGTCATGAAATGTGTTATCTCAATTACATCTTAAAAGTCATGTGACTAAGTTCAACATTCTTTCCTGGAAAAAAAAATCTTTGACAAAATAAGTACAAATTAAGTATCAACATGATAGATACTACTTTTAAGAAGCCCACAGCAAGCATCATAATCAGTGTGAGTGACAGCTAATTGTGGTTGTCAACTTGACATGCATACCTGGGGAGGAAAATCTCAATTGAAGAATTGTCTCCCTCAGATTTGCCTGTGGGCATGTCCATGGGACATTTACTTGATTTCTAATTGACATAAGAGAGCACAGGCCACTATGGGCAATGTCATCACTAGTGTTCCTGTGGTACATAGGTAGAAAGTGTGAGCAATCCAGAAGAAGCAAGCCAGTATGCAGTTTTCTTCCTGTCTCTGCTTCTGTTTCTACTCCAGGTTTATGCCTTCCTTTCCCTTGGTGCTGCACTGTAACCTGTAAGCTAAAATAAACCCTCTCCTCTCCCTTTTGTTTGGGTGTTTTTATCAGAGCAACATACACCAACCTAGAACAATGGGGAGGTATTGTGTTCTCTCCTCAATGATTGGCTTCAAAGCAAACATGTCTACTCTCCCATTCCTGTTAAACACAGAACTAGAGGGCACCAACAAAGCAAGAACAAAAACACTCAAAACATAAAGGAAGATATAAAACCATCCCAGCTTTCATTCAATATGATGCTATACAAAGAAAACCCCAAGCATCTACCAAGAAAGAAAAGCTTGAGAAAGTAAATAAATTTGATCAAGTCGCAGGTAGATAATGAACATACATTATCACTTGCATTTCTTCAGCCTAATATGAAACATCTTAAAGGAAATCCAGAAAAAATCCACTTAAAACAGCATCCGAAAAGTAAACAAATATACTTCTTGGGGGGAAAAACATAACCAAAAAAGGATATAATATGTACACTTATAATTACAAAATATTTCTAAAAGAAACCGAAGAAGACACAAGTAAAGAGACACCGTTGCTGGGGGTTGATTATCTCTTCACACGAGTTAAAGTGTGGTGGTTTGAATGAAAAATGTCCCCCATGCCTGTCCAATACCACAGAAGGCACAGCTAACCGGCTACCAAAAAGATTAATGAAAAAAATAGATACCCCCAGAAAGCCAGGCCCAACCATAAATACGATGAATAACAATTTACATCCAGGGAAGAGAAATCTCCCTGAGAATCCCCTTCTTTTTTCTTTCCAGGTAAAAATGAACCACCCGTGATGCCTGCTGTTAGAAGTTCTAATCCAGATGTGCCAGAAGCCAGGACCCTCGCCCTTACCTTCACCCCCTACCTTTCCCCACCTGAACAATGTGCTCTGAAGCTTGGCAACTGCAAGATCCTGCTTGACAACTGCAGATAGACTCAAAGCAGTGTACCATATCTTCTGAAGAATAGCAGGGAGACCATAACTCAAGCAGTGTACCATATCATCTGAAGAATAGCAGGTTGCGGTCCTCCTCCCCCCCACGAATAACTAGGGCCCACTGGTCGGGTCAAGTGGCACCCAGACATTGGGCTCGAGGCACGGACCCCTCCGGACGGACCCTCATTGAGAGGATATGCGCACGACATCAAGATTGAGTGAGACAGAGGTCGTCGCCCACGACCTGTCGTCCTTGGAACCAGGTTGATTCTGCCATCAAGAAGACGGTTGAAGTTCATTACCATCAGCTGAAAATTGAAGAGGATCCAGAAGTGACTCCACAGGAGACTGACACAGCTGCCAGCTCCCCTGCCTCCCCCTACAGTCAACCCCTAGACTTCCACGCCCTCCAGAAGGGTTCCTGGTATGCCTGGCTTTGCCCTCGTTTCTCTCGCTAAAGAGCTTGGCCTCTTGATCACCCCAACAAAAATTGGCTTTTTCCTAAACCAAGGCCGCCCTTGATATGGCTGCTAACATTGGGGAGACTTCCTTTATGACAATATTACACCCCAAACTGACAAATGGTTGGTAACTTGAACATTTACAAGGGACTAGGATGGCTGTGAGTTAGCCCAATGACGGGATTATTGTAGGTCCACTTCCCAGGGGCCCACCCAATGCAGCCAAAAAGGAGTGCGTGGTGCTGGGAGTGGGTGCAGCCTACATGGCCTAAGACAGGGCTCTCACCCTCCTTTCACCCACCTCCGGGGTCCATTGACGTTGCCCATCGTCGACAGCCTAAAGCCTCCGACCATCGATGTGACTCACCTCACATCAATGTTTTGGGGTTGTGAACTTGTCTAAGACCCCCCATAATTAGACATCCAAATTCAAAACTCACATAGTTGGGATTGATCATAAGACGCCTTCTCTAACTAAACAGAGAAGGGGGAGATTCCAGAAGCCAGGACCCTCGCCCTTACCTTCACCCCCTACCTTTCCCCACCTGCACAATGTCCCCTGAAGCTTGGCAACTGCAAGATCCTGCCTGGCAACTGCAGATAGACTCAAAGCAGTGTACCATATCTTCTGAAGAATAGCAGGGAGACCATAACTCAAGCAGTGTACCATATCTTCTGAAGAATAGCAGGTAGATCATAATTCATGGCAGTGTACCATATGGACCATGAAATGTTTCAAGGCACAGGCCAAGAAGATTCTGTACTTTTCCACCACCTGACCCATCTTACCCCCTCCCCTTGTAAAACATGCTATAAAAAAGCATTTCATGTTCAAAAATAAATAAATAAAAAAAAAGAAAAAAAAGAAAAGAAAAATGTCCCCCAAGGCTAATGCATTTGAATGTTTGGACCCCAGATTGGTGGCCCAGATTGGTTTGGGGAGGCTTAGAGGGTGTGGCCTTGCTGTAGGAAGCATGTCCCTGAGGTCAGGCTTTAAGAGTTCATGGCCTCTCTCTTTTCCAGTTTGTGATCTGCTTCCTGTTTGCACTTGAAGTCATGAACCCTCAGCTTCCTGCTCCAGCACCTGCTGCTACTCCTCCCTATGGTGGTGGATCTTGTCGCTCTGGGACCATAAAAATAAGCAAGCTCTTCCCTCCATAAGTTGTTTTGGTTGTGGTAGTCTATCACATCCACAGAGAAGCAGGTAAGGTGCAGGGTAATTCCATATAGCCCTTCCCATCCCCTCACTGTTTTCACAGAAAAGACTTCTAAAATTTACATGGAACCTAAAATGATTCCAAAACCCAAGGCAAGTGGAAACAGTCCCACACATCCTTATGCAATAACCAGAGTTAATGTGATAAATAATAAATATCAAAAAAGCCATACATTTTTAATAAAAATAGGATTTTAAAAAAAATTATCCCATTCTATTGTGAAATCTGCAGGGAACATACTTTAGGAATCCAGATAAAATTCAAAGGGGAAAAATGCCTGTAATTTTAGTAGTTATAATTACCAAAAATTATCTGCCTGTGAACTGTTAACCATTTCAGTGTCCTTGACATTTCTAAAAGTAAGCCACCAGCCCTTCCAACCAGAAAAGATTCTAATTTTGCCACACTCAGATGTGCTGGTTTTGCTCTCTGGTGATTGTAGGAAATTTCAGAAGCCACAGTGAGTTCTATGAGCTGATAAAGTGATTTCAAGAGCATGGATTCCATTAAAATGTTCCAAATTTATCTGCATACCTAATTGTTACACTGTGGTCTGAAGAAGATGCTCAGTAACTGACCAGAAGTGCCCTGTTGTCTTCGTGAACCTGGGTTCGTACCATCTAAAAAGACCAAATGGGCTCACTACAGACCTCTAGCCCACCTAATACCGCCCTGCCCCACAATCCATGAGCTGATCGGTATGACAGAATTTCATTTCAATTAAAGCAAAATGCTTTTACTGCTGTCAGCTATGGTGGAATGTGGAAAAAGAATAGGCTAAAATCGGTCAGAAAATTAAACGTAGAAAAGGCGAAGAGAGGAGCTGCAGCTGGGAGGATACTGTGTGCCCAAACCCAGAAGCCTGTTCCACAGAGAGCAGCTTCCTCTCCTCAGAGGCAGAAGATGGTGTCCCCCGCTGACAGCTTGTGACACTAGAATCCATCTTCTGCTCAGGCCACAGCACCTGTAACCTTCCCTTCTCACAGATCCTGACAGACGTCTTTGAGACACTGTGAGTCCCCAATTAACAGACTTCCAGACACCTGGCTCTCTCACCTGGAAGGTAAGTTTTTAACAAAGCAGGCGGTGGTGGCCATACATTCTGTTCCTGTTCTACTTCAGAGTCCCTCTCCAGCCCCCACCCTATCAGAAACCTTTCACTAAACACAGAAGACCTTTCAAACTGACACAAAATAAAGCCTAAGACATCTGGACCATGGCAGTTAGAGTCATTATTGCTTAGCCATCTGAAATGTCACTACAGGCCAGTGATAGGGCAAGCCTTTCCCAGGTAAATTTTATCAAACCCGTTCTGAGCCGGGTACTCTTAGGAGTTATGGGTTTTTTGTTTTTGTTTTTAAACTTACAAAAATATTAAGCAACTGGGCTAAGGTCACTATGTTAATGAACTCAGAGCTTCCTCTCACCCCAAAGCTCCCCTCTTTCTGAGGAGCTGAAAAGATAGACAGTTCAGTAGCTTTGGCCTATGAATGTTGGTGGGGTGTGTTAGGCTTGGGCTAATGGCTATTCAGTCCATGCTCACTGGCAACAGCCTCTGCCTCAATCTGCCCTCAGAGCCATGGTGAAGAAATAGCAGACACTCCCAACACACACACTGAGAGTCTGCTGTGACTTTTACCCTCTGCCACCAGAGGACAGGTGACACAGCCCATGTGATGGACACAGTTACCTAAAAGGACCAAAATTTTGGCCACTCCCTACTGCCCCACCATCAGAGACAACTTGACTCATGGAGTGCATGAGCACCCACCCTCCCCATTCTCTCTGAGACCTGTAAGAGGGGGTCCCACTTACAGAGCCTGAGCCCCACTCAAAGCCATCACCATGTTACTGCCATCTACCCCATCAATAGCTCTCTTAATAAATTCCTAAGTGACACTGCCTCAATGTCCTTCTGGAGGCCCAATCTCAAGATCTTTTCAGGGGCCAATTAATACTATATTGGGAAAAGAAACAAAAGTCATAGCATAGGAAGAGGAGAAAAATGACAAGTCACATTTTGTTCAGCCCAGTCGAGGACCCCTATGCAAGGACACTAGGAAGCAAGCCAACAATAGAACCAATGAAGCTAAAGACTGGAACTATCAGAAGTCACCGGGCATTTTAGCTGGGGTGACCAACACTTAATTTGACACTCCTGTGTTTGTTTTGCAAAAATAAACTACTCTAGCCCATTTTGAGCAGAATGAATCGCATCCTTGATGTGCACACATACCTCCTGTGCAGGGATGAGACACCCACTGGGCTGTGCTCTGAGGATCCTGCATTTCTTCCCTCATTGCTGTGACCAAGTACCTGACAAGATGTGACTTCACAGAGAAAGGATGAGTTCTGCCTCACAACTTGAGAGGAAATGCACCTCAGAAGCAGGAGGCACAGAGGTCACATAGCTTCCACAAAAGCAGAGAGGGAACCGGAATGGGACCAGGCTAGACACCATTCCGGGCTTAGGCTCAGAGACTCACTTCCTCCAGTAAGGCTCTGCCGCTTAGAGATCCCACAACCTTCCCAAACATCACCACCAGTGGGAACCAAGCCTTCCTTGAAGCCTAGCAGGGACACTTCACATTCCAACCATAGCAGATACCCAGTCTGCTTCCGGGACTCATTTGAGAATGAAGCCAGGTGAATGCTTTACATATAGCTGCCGAAATAAACAGTAAATGCCTTCTAAATCATTTTAACCAGCTAAATGGTGTTCCCGAGAACCAGAGATGAAAAATAAGTAAAGACACTTTTAAGTTGTTGATGGGACCTTGCTGGATCTGCTCTGAGAAACCAGTATAAGCCGCATGTCCAGGAAAAGAACTGCAACAGGACTAGTAGCCCAGAGTGTTACATACCCTGCCACAGCTTGTGGCCCAAGAACCCCAGCAGGCCTTCATTCCTAGTTGTTTGCTGACACATGTGGCTTTGCCAGCTAATACCATGAAGCTCCAGGCAAGGAACAAAGAGAAGACAGACCAGCTCACCCTGGGGTCATGTCCCACCATGTAACACTTCTTTTTGTCATGCTCTCCTTTTTCCTCTGCTCTCTGCTTCCTCGTAGCTGAGGCCTTTCCCCTTCTAGAATGTCCCCCAAATATAACAGTGCAGTCAGTGTGCACTTATTTTATTCTCGAAGAAGAAGCCACTAAATGGTCCCAGAAGAGCTGTGTTCCAAATTTAAGGAACAGAGTTTGGCTTTGCTTCAAACATTACTGGTTTTCAGGCTGGCCCTGCAAAAGCCCCCCAAGGGCCACCTGAAGCCTCCAGGTCCCTGACTGCGGCTGCTTTTAAACACAGAGAATAGAATTTCTTTAAAAGATTCAGGATGAGAGAGTCACAGTTGACATATTGAAATTCAAACCATCATGGGGCGGGGAGGGGGTCACAAAAAAAGCTAGGGAAACAAACATGGCTTTCAATATAAATCTTCTAGGTGAGACAGACAGGTATGGGTCTGCAAATAATCACTCTGAAGTGAGCATCTACCTCCCGAGCAGAGCTTTGAATTACTCTCACTGTTGCATTCTTCATCCTCTGTCAGGCTGACCTTTAGGGCGAAGCCTTCAACAGTGTCAGGATGCTATCTGCCTCCATATCTCTCCTTCTCTTCTTGTTTCTTTCAAAAGCGCTTGAGCCAATCTGCCTTGGTTTTTCCGCTTACTGGCTTTTGCTTGAGCATTTTTTCTATTTTTTTTTTTTCTACAAAAGCAAGGTACTGTCACTGTTTGACCTCCTCATCAATCAGAATGGTGTTAGGGGCAGGTGTTACACTTATTCATATTCTGAAAGGATGGATATACCTCTGCAGACAGCAGCAGAGCCAACACCACACACTGAAGAGTGCTCTGTACCTGTCTGTAGGCTCAGTTGTTTCTGCTTGTTTATGTAGACCAGGCATCTAATTCATGACATAGTCAAGAATGACCTTGAACTTTTGATTTTGATCCTCCTGCCTCCACTGATTACAGAAGTCCTGCAGCACGCTAGCTTTCCTGAAGTGCCCAAGATCAAACCCTGGGCTTCATGCATGCTAAGTGAGCCATCTACCGACTAAACCAAGTCCCCAGTCCTGTTGTATGTTTTTTTAAATTCACACACATCCAATTAAGCAAAGCCTCAATGAGATGAGCACAGATGTTTCCTTTATTACAAGGCCAAGATCAAGAATGCATTAGTACAATCAGCTCCTCACTCCTTTCTCATCATTTGCTTCCTGCTGTCCTCAGAGGCCAGGTCTGTACATCCTGAGCATCTGCTCGCTCGGCTCCTGCCGTTTACAAGGTTCATCTGCACTCCACATAGATTATTTGAAAGGAAAGGAGAGAAAGTGTCAAAGTACCACCCTCTCCACAAATAGGACTTCTCACCATGTTAAATGAGGACTATCCTCATAGTGATACTTCTTACAATAAAACTACTTTTAAAAGAACCTGTCTGCAAAAGAGGCTCAATTAGTCCAGTGTTCATCCAGCATGCACACAGCCTTGGGTTCAATCTCTCTCGGCACCCCATAAATGGAGCATGATAATGCACATCCAAACTTCCAACACTGGGGAGATGAAGGCAGGAGAGTGACAAGGTCATCTTTGACTACATAGCAATTCTGAGGCTAGCCTGGGCTATATGAGACCTCCTATCCATCAATCCATCAATCCATCCATCCCCTAAAGTCATAGAATTCAATCTGGCAGTTGAAAGCCATGTTATAATTTTTGACCCATAATTTCCACTCTTGGGAACTTATACTATTTCTCTCTTATATAATAAAATATACACTAGAAGCATTAAGGTTTAAAAGAACTAAAATGCCCAGTAATAAGAGACTAGATAAATAAATTAGGCCATATCAATGTAGTATAGTAATTCATTCCTGTTGGGGTGATCTCTTTGTGCACTGTATTATTTAATGTTGATTTCTGTGTCCACAGAGAGTTGAGTGCACCCTGGACTTTGGTATTGCTATTCATATGGCTACGTCATATTCTGTGAACAAGAATATGAGAAGGATTCTCTCACTTTCTGATTGGTTTAATAAAAATTTGGTGCCTGTTGCAAAGCAGGAGAGAATAGATGAGACTTTTAGGAGAGATAGGAAATCTGGGAAAGAATCAAGTGGGAGAATTCACCAGGCAGATGGAAGGAGGCCAGTACTGAAGGAGAGGTAGCTAACAAGCCACATGGCAGAACACACACACACACACACACACACACACACACACACACACACACACGGGTTAATTATAAGAGCTAGTTGGGAATACAAGTAGGCTAGACCTAAAGGATTTAAAAACTATTGTAAGTCTGTAAGTCTCCATGTTATTCTTCAGAGCTGGGGCAGACATAGAAAAATCCATTATGGTTATGCATTTCAATATCAGAAATAATATTAAGGATCAAAGGAAGATATAATGGGCTGGAGAGCTGGCCCAGTGGTTAGGAATACTGGCTATTCTTCCATACTGAGTTCTATTCCCAGCACTAATATGTAAGCTCACAATCATGTAAATACAGTTCTAGAGCTTAACACCCTCTTCTGGCTTCCATGGGCACTAGGCATGTATATGGTGAACAAACATATATTCAGGCAAAACACCCATACACATAAAATACTTTTTAAAAGAAAGACATAAAAATGTATGTGTATCATGACATAAAATTAAATATATATGTATATACATATGTGTATATGTTTGTGTGTGTGAAATTAGATATATTTATATGTGGAAATATGCACCAAGGAGCTCATAGTGTACCACGATGGGCCTTTGGTGCTCATTATTTTACCTTTTCCTGTACCACATCTGGCTACCAGTAGTGCATATCTTAAATAAGCTATAGGTATTATTCTTCCTCAATCTGCTCTCCTTCAAGAACTCCACTGATATCAACTCCTTCTATTTATATAAAAGAGAAAAAGTTATATGTCTCTCATTTGTAGCAGGATTCACCGCAATGAAACTTTTTGAAAGTAAATATGATCTTTGACACTAATTATATGACTCAGAAATTCCATTCAAAGGAGGGGATACAGGAGAACACACACAGTAATGCTCATAGTACAGTCTTATGGATCTGGAAGAGAGGAGCTGTAGCCAAAGACCTGGGATCTCTTTTAAAGGAGCTGAAACATAAAACTGCCATGGACTCACACAACACCAAGTATACCAACAAATGCAGAATCACACACTATAGGCAAGTAACTTTGATGCTAAGTGAATTAATCTGAGTAAAGCTAGTTCATAAAAGAAAACAACCCCACCTGTGTGACTAGCAGTCCTCTCTCCCTTGACAGGAACTATAATTTTCCTTTCAAACAAATTCAATGGAGTAAAGAAATAAGACCACAATGCTGGGTATTTCTGTTATATGGATGGTTCTACGACTCCTGATTCAAAAAAATTTCAAAATCTCAGGACCTTCCATAGAGACTTTGAAGGCTGATGCAGCATATATTTTGTATATGAATGTAAATTGAGTGCATTTCAGAATCATGTACCTTTGGAGACATAAATCATTTTCTAACCTGGACCAGCAGGTCATTCTTCAGTGCCAGGGTGTTAAGTGGGAAGGCCAGGAGATGAGAAAATAAAGAAGAAGATAGGAAAGCTGGAGTCAGGAGGTCTTGCACAAGCTGATGACCTATGCCTAGCAAGTTTATTAAGAGTTACAGCATCAACATCAGCAGAAAATTCCCATACAATGGGATGGAGTCAGCAGGATGCTAATCAAACAGTGTTGCACAGGAACACAGGATACTTCAAGGACATCAGAGACCCAGTACACACAGGCCTAGAGAATGATACCCATAGCTCCTGAGAGTGGGAAAAGTTGGGTTCTCAGGATCCAAAGCTGAAGGTCTCCCAAGGCTCTGGCCCCAGGCTATCCTCTGCACTGTCAAGCATGTTCCTGGCTCTAGAGAAGCAGCTCCGATCCTTCTCCATACATCAGAGCCTTGGGGGAAAGCACCCGAGCTCCTGGTCCCACACTATTACCAACTCTGCCAAGCATGTTCCTGGTTTTAGAGAAGGAGCTATGCTTTTCAGACATCCAGGCCTCAGGGAAAATCAGGTCGATCTCACCCTCAACAATTTTTCCCATAAATATAGTTACTCTGAATTGTTGAGATTACATGCAAGCAAAAAGCATTTCCAACTTGGCTTGGTCAAATACCACAAATACTTCCTGAGCCAGAAAAACCTGAGGAAGTCTTTGTAGATAGGGTATGGATTCCCATGGTAGGGTGATACCAGCCCAACTGTCCATCCAGGACTAGCAAATGACCAAGACATTTTCAGACAAAAGGAGAAGAGACCTCCCTCTCTAGCATCGTAGCAGTTTACTTTCTGGTATCTGTGAATCAGGATGACTGAGATTTATCTGTCAGTGGAAACCATGTTCACAACTGAACAGCAGCCTGCCAGGCACTGGGCAGGGTTTCTGAGTTGGTTTTCTATATATAGACACTAGGAGAAACTAGTGCTAACAGAACATAATATCCTGCCTCTGATTTGTTTTTTGTTTTTTTCAATGTTTATGAGTGTGTACCTACATGTATACCAATACACCACATGGCTACAGTGTCCAAGAAGGCCAGGAGAGGACAGCAGATCTCCTGGAACTGAACCTACAGACAGCAGCTATGTAGGTCCTCTCTAAGAACAGTAAGTACTCTTAACTGCTAAGCCATTTCTCTATCTTTTTTCTAGGAACATTCATTAATGCTTTATGTTCCACTATCTCATCCTACATATGATTAGGGTACATTAAAGAAGAGACTCATATTCAACTTGGGAGTGAGCTTTCAGGAGAAAAATAAAAGCCAGAGAAGCCACTGGAGATTGGGGTAGGGTGGGGAGGGTTGGGGGACCTATCCTGGAACAGTTCTCAATATAACCACAGGGTAAGTTGATGGGGGAATTCTTCACAGAAGTTTTGGAGAGTCAAAAGTGTCTTGGATGCAGAAATGCACATCCTCCTGTGGTCTAAGGACAGCAAACTGTCAGTCAGAAACAATGGGAGATGGAGAAGTATAAACAACATGTGGGTGGACCACAACATAAATTTTATATAAGCTAGGCAAAGTTGGGATTGGGTCTCAGTTGGTAGAATTCTTGCCTACTGCATTCATAATGCTCAGAGTTCTATACTCAGTACTGAATAAACCTGGTGGTACACACTTGTAATTCCAGAACTTGGTGGGGGGGTGAGGCAAAAGTATTATAAACTGAAGACCAGCCTCAGCTACTTAGTAAGTCTGAGGCTAGCTTGGGCTAAAGACCCTGATTCCCCCTCATGTGTGTGTATGTATGTGTGTTTGCATATACATATGTATGTATGTATGTAGTATGTATGTATGTATATACATGTATGTGTATACACATATACTTATGCACACACATACACACACATATAAACATATACACATACACATATACAAAAAGGAAATACATTGTATGAAGGTGGGGATGAGCATCAAAGAGAAGTGGGAGTAAAAAATGGCAGAGGGGCCTAAAGCAGCTGTGGGAAGTGAAAGATGTCTACTAAGTTTATACAAGGGTTTCATGAGCTTACAAATATGTCAAATTCTTAAGTTAAAAGTTTTAAATATAAATCTTTACATTTTAAATACATCCAGCTCTGTATAACAGAAGTAACTCAGGTATATGATTAATAGGTACATAGAAATACAATAGATAACAGATATTTGATAGCCAATAAGTAGATATTAGATATTTAAAAGTTATTTGATAGATGAGCGAAAGATGATGGGTAGATGATTGTGATATAGATGATAGATAGACAGACAGACAGACAAACAGACAGACAGACAAAAAGACAGTCAGGTAATTGTAGAGGAATTTTAATCCAGCACCATGGCTGCTCTGGCTGGAATACAGACAGGCTCTTAGTACACACCTTTAATCATAAACAATGTAGGTAAGGTTAGTTGGTAGAAGGAAGCAATCATGTTTTAAAATGATGTCTAATTGAGAGGCAGACAAAAAGATTTAACAGAATGAAGATATGCCCAACTCACAAGAATAGCACAGTAAAGAAAAGATACCTAAAGGTGGTGCAGGAAGAGAGAGATAAAGTCAATTCTGTTCAGTCAGTTGAGTTTAGTGCAGTGGAGTTGAGTCAGGGAGTTAGCAGTCAATACAGGAGGCAGTGAATGGAGTTGAGTTCAGTTCTGCTCATGCACCAGAGGCAGTTGAAGCCAGAGAATAAGAAGGAGACAGAAGACTTGAACAAATTCCCAGAGTTAGTTTGAGGCCAAACAGAGCAATTCAGCCAGAAGCTAAGTGAAGCCAGCTTGAATCAGTCATCATGGACAGGAGTTTGTGCCAGAATGGCTGAGTTGAACCAGCCAACCAGAGTTCAGTAAGGGTGAGTTTATTCAGCAGTAAGTTTCATAGGCTGAGTACATTCTAGGCCTAGATTAGATTGTACAGAGGCTAGAAGTTCCCAGGACTAAGCCTGGGTTAGCAGAAGGAGGCAGTAAGCCTGAGATGACAGTTACAGAATAAAAGTTACTTTTACAGATGATTATGACAGATGACTGGCAGACTATAGACAAATCAGAATGTTTGTTAGATGATATATGACGTGTTGTGTGTGTGTGTGTTACAGATAAGATAGCTGGCTAGATGACAGATGGTAGATGAATGACAGACATGAGAGATGGATGACAGACAGACACATCAATGATAGGTAGAAAGATGGCCAAAAGTTTTGAAAAGCCAGACCTCTCCTTGCCTTTGGCATCTTCACAACCTGGGTGGCACTGTGGATTCTTTCAATCCTTGTTAATGGTATGGTTTCATGCCTTATGACTTTATCCATATCATGTTGTATCACTTGTCTTTATTTAGATTACAGATCACCTTTACCACAAGCCTGGGATTTGTCTACTTCTGTCACAGACTTTTCTGCAGGTTTTTGTCCCAACATGCTATCTAGTATTATAACTTAACTCAACGACTTACACTGGCTCCTGGTGGCAATGCCCAGGCTCATTTAGATGAGCCTCAGCAAACTGTCTCACATAGAGCCTTTGCATGAATATTAGACATCCTAGGGACTCAAATGTGCAGCCGATGTGGAGAACTACTTGCTACTTAATGTTTTTACATCTGTGTTCTCCAAACTTGCTTGCACATTTAAAAAGAAAAAATGTTCAAATGAGGTATTTAAAAACATCTGATTTCACAAAACTTTCACAAAGCATTATCTTGAATTCCAAAAAGGATGGGCAAGGAACACAGATTGGAACCATTGCCTCTTCTGTTTCTGCCCACCCACATCCAATGCACAGTGACGTTTTGTTTTTTAAGTTTCATCTCCTAAATGAAAACGTGCAAAGAGTGGACCTGTGACCCTTTAGGCCACAGCTACAATGCTGTAAGAGCACACACTTGTGTATACTAAAGCCACGAGGCTTATGGCAGCTTGTCAGAGTAGCTCCAGACAACCAACACACTGCCACACACTGGCATATGCTGTCACACACTACCACACAGGAGACTGGTGACAGAGCAGCCATTGCCTTGAGTGCAGGAACACAGGAGAAATGAACTGTTTTACAGACAGTGGCACAGTTCCCACTGAAGCTTAGCAATCTTGATGCTGTGTTCTCTGTTTCTGGAAGGCGTAATCAATGCTACCAAGGTCCCAGCCTTTGTCCTGACCTGACTATTTCTAAGGCAGCATCTTGAACAACCAAAAATAACTTTAATTTCTACCCTATGAAAGAAGTTAAAAATTTTTATCTGGATTTCTCCTCAATTCTTCTTCCTTCTATAAATCTGTATAGTCTTTGTGCTTTGAACTTAAAGGAAAATTTACTCTCTGAAATCAAAACCCTGGAGTCAATTTTTTAAACAGCAATGAAAACTGCAATTGATTAAGCAGTCCACCTGTGCCTTGTACTGTCCTAATGCACTAACTCACATAACCCAGATATGATGGCTATTCCTCTGATTAACTTCCATTTTTGCTGTTTGCTCTGTGTCAGTTTAACTGTATAAAACTGAGTTAACCTCATCCCTTTATTAATTATGGCAGCAAATTTTCCAAATCTTTATATTGTTTTTTTAGATGATCAGTTAAAAATATATAATGAGACAGTGTATGTCATCTTTCTGAAAAAAAAATGTATTTTAAAAATACATTCTATTTACATAATGAAGCAAGGTATGTTTGCAAAGCAAAAGATGTTTTATAAAAGATGTCTGTGGAGGAGGTAGGTTCCCCAGGTGTAAGGCTCCCTGGAGAGAAATTTAATTTGTAAATGTTTAGTCACAAGTTAAGCTGGTAAGTGACATTGCGAAGATTTCTTTCAGGACACATGATTTTTGTGATTTGACTTAGATATTAAAAAGGAGATTAGAAAAGAAAACTGATGCACACTAGCTGTTGCTGGTGTGTATTCCTAGCTGTATCAACCTGCAAAGTTATTTTTAATTTTTTAAGATTACTTATTTCACTTATGTGTCTCTCACATGAGCTCAAAGGCATTTCATTAATACATTCGGAGGCAGTCTAGTTCACACAGGTATACACAGATAATGTCAAAAGCCTGCCTGCTAGAAATAGCTTAATAGGTAATACTAGCCTAGGATACACAAAGTCCCGGGTTCAATCCTCTACACTGCATAAAACCCAGTGCCATAGCCCAGTCCTATAATTCCAACACTCAAAAGGGGAGACAGAAGGATTAGGAGTTAAAGGTCATCCTCCTCCACTACAGAGTGAGTTTAAGACTAACTTAGACCACATAAGACCTTGTTACCAAAATGAGCTAGTAGGAATAGCTCATTGTTCACTGTTTGCCTGAATCTTCCTGAGTTACATCCTCAGTCTACAAACAGATTTCCATCAGCATTCTCTCCCAGTTATTCAGCATTCTTTTACATTGACTGTTTTACATACATATTTGCCTGATCTGTCATCTTCATTTTCTCTTAACCAATCCCAAAGCATAGTGTTTGATTCCACTTGAATGTTACATCTTCTGTAAGAGATATCATTTACCTGCCTTGATGTCTCCACCACAAGCTAAGAGTCTCTGGAGTTCACAGGCTGAGAATTGGACATTTTTGACTCCCTAGAAATGGGAGCTCCTAATACATATACTGTATATATTCAACCATGTGAGACAGATGCCAGGCAAGTGCCACACACATATGCAAAGACATACATATATACATACACACATTCATACATACATACCTGAATGTGTGCACATGTACATATATGTATATTCTTAAAAATTTACATGTAAGCAAGTATTTCACAGTATATTAAAATAACTTTTTATTAAATTATAAATTGATGCATTCAATTTTTAGATTAGCATTTCTCTTTTTATGAGGCATTTTAAAATGCTTTTAAAGAGTCATGTTTTTATTTTAATTTATATAAAATCATTCTTTCACTTATTTACCTTCTATTTCTATTTAAATCTATATTTTAAGAATATCTATTTAATCTATGCAGAAAATATATAAATGATACATAGGCATTGGATACTGTATGCAGTATCTATGTATCTATGTGTCTACTACATGATGTTTAAATCACATTAAATGTGTCTATCTCTTGTTTATTGAGGAAAGAACTGATTTAAATCAGCCCACTGACTTTCATGTGTTCCCTGGTGTGAAGGACGTGAGCTCAATCTTATTTCACTTATGTGTGTGCTTGAATCTTGTCTTCATCTGAAATGTTACTTAGATTAACATTTAGGTTAAACACAGAACTATTTACTAAAGGCACAATTTTTACATTTTCACTTTGGAGATCACAGGAAGCTTGGAAGATGATACCTCAGAAGAAAATGTGATGACCACACCTCCGTAGTTGGCAGGTGACCATTGACCATTCTGATCATAACAACACTGAGCCATGATGCTGAACATATTTTTATCATGAATATATTTTTCACAAATAAATTCTCTGAGATGTGTGTGTGTGTGTGTGTGTGTGTGTGTGTGTGTGTGTTTAAAAAAAAACAGTGCTCTTTGCTTGAAATTCAAGTTATGTGAAATCAGAAGGAAAAGCCTTGTGCTGCTCAGGGGGTCACTGTGTGTCTGGCTTCCTCCTCTGGTTTAAAAAAAAAAATCAGTATATTGTCTGCTCCAAATACAACCACCTGTTCATGGACTGAAGAACAGCATTCTTGAAATAGATCAAGAGTTAGCTCTTTTTGGAAGAACAAATTTAATCACAGATGAGTGCATGCGTATGTGTTCCTGGGAGTAAGTTTTCATGAGTGCAGATGCCCACAGAGACCCAACATGGGAACAACTAGGAACTAAACTCTGGTCCTCCACAAGAGCAGGAAGCAGATCTTAACCACTAAGCCATCTCTCCTGCCCCATGAACTCTTGGTGATGGGTAAAGTGTAAGAGCATGTGTGATAGAGACAGTAGGAAAACAGGACACTGTCCCTGACCTCACACTCTAGGTTCATGCCATATTTCTATAATGGCCACCAACAAAACCATATAGTGTCTTACAGAAAACATATGGCACTCTCAAGCCATTTGTCTTCTTTAGGCTAGCTCAAGAACCTCACATTATAAAATTCTGCTTCTCATATGATCTGTCCAAAAACTAGACTTATGCCCGTCATCTGGAGAGAATAAGGAAACACTTTTAAGCTGTTTATGACTAGAGTTTTGATCTTAACACCACATGAAAGGAACCACACCAACAAAACTATACAAGATGAACTATATATAAACTGAGCCCACCTTCCACTCCAGTGAGCAATTTGTTCATGCTGTGGAAAGGCAGGGGGCCTGTGTTGCTCCAACAGGATCCTGCCCCTCTCTGTAAAGATGAGCCAAAAGACCCTACTTCCTTAGAAAATGCAAATGATGAACACATAGCAAATAATATTTAATACCAGACAACACTATCCACACTAGCTGCACAAGAAAACACACAAAATAAAACATACACTAGAAAATCTACTCCTTGGCTCTTTTGGTTTTTTGAGACAGGGTTTCTCTTTGTGGCTCTGGCTGTCCTGGAACTCACTCTGTAGACCAGGCTGGTCTCAAGAGATATGCCTGCCTCTGCCTCCCAAGTGCTGAGATTAAAACCGTGCAGAACCATCACCACCTGGCTAGCCCTTGACTCTTAAAAACATATTTTTACAAAATTTAGCCATTTTCAAAAGAATTTTATTTTTGTATATAAAATCATTCAAACATGTCTTCCACTTACTTAACCCTGTTTTTTGATACTTTGATCTTCTTTAATCATAAGTATTGTAACAGATATGAAGCATAACTATAAATACTTACTGGATGCCAGGTACAGTTTTTAATCTATATATACACCATATAATGTTTAAATCACATAAAACATCTTTCCCCCAAGCATTTATCATTTCTAACGTTGAAATATTCAAAACCACTTCATCTAGATTTTCCAAAAAATGTATTATCATTATGCATTTAGGATGAAACTCCAGTGATGGCTACTTTATTTATAGTCAGTCACTCATTGAGAATCGCATACTTGCATACAATGTACTTCCATCATTTCCACCCCAAACCCCAATCCATCCCTGCTACTCCTTCAGCTCCATAGCTCCCTCCTAGCTTCATGTCTTCTAGTCTTTGTTTTGAATACCCTCACCAAGTCTAAGCAGTGCTTCCCATATCCACATGGGTGTGGGGCCATGCACTGAAGCATGGAAAACGTACCAGGGCCACATCGTAGGACTAGGACAAAACTGACCTCTCTCTCTCTCTCTCTCTCTCTCTCTCTCTCTCTCTCTCTCAGCCTTGATCAACACCAAATGCCAGCAGCGCTCAGGTAGAATTATGGTCTCATAAGCACCTCCCCCTCAATACCAGAATTCAGATGTTGTTTTGTTGTTGGGATTTGTTTGTTTGTTTTGTGGTAGGTACAATAGACATCTGTCTGGTACCTGTGGTTGTTGTTTGATTCCAGGTTTGTGTCTCCTTCTTTCCCTGCACCTCCCAGTATCAGAAAATACTTTTAGATACTGACATTTGTGTTTCTTTCTCCTACAAGCAGTACTTACACCATTGTCAGATGTCATCACTTGAGTTGTCTGTGACAGGAGAGGGACTACGCCAGCAGAGAAGGAAGAAGTAGGGGTCTTACAGAACAAGTCAGCTGAGTACTGTAGATGGGTGGACATGAGCAAACATGGGTGCTCAGATCTGGAGATGGTGGAAACAAAATGAAGTTGGTGTGCAACTCTAATCCTTGTACTTTTAAATGGGCCCTAACTTCCTCATATCCTAATACTTACAATCGCTGTGTCTCCATCCCCTCAGAGAATGTATCTGTAGTCTGTAGTAGGAAGCAGGATGGATAACCACTGTGTACGTGGAAGTCTGGAATCACAATCACTGTTTATATAGATTTCAGTCTACCCCCTATGGCTTCTCTCTATATTTGGGGGTATAAACTGTCTTATTTCTGGTCAAAATATGTATTACTGTACTAGCCAGACATTTCCAGGAAAATACAACCAATGAAAGATGGTAGAGAGATAACAGATTATAAACATAGACAAATAATAGACATATGATATAAGCAGATACAAGAAAAACAAATAAATGATAGGTACATGCAAAGATATATAGGTAGTAGATAGATGAAGAAAAAATTTGAAAAAAAAAAAAAAAACAGCAGAAGGGGAGAAAGGCACACACGCCTTTAATCCCAGCACTTGAAAGGCAGAGGCAGCAGGAACTCTGAGTTAAAGGCCACCCTGGTCTGTAGCATAAATTCTGAGAGAGATAAGCTACACAGAGAAACCCTGACTAAAAAAACTTTAAAAAAAATAAAAAGGAGAGAGAGAGAGAGAGAGAGAGAGAGAGAATTAAGGGAGGGAGGAGAGGAGAAGAGAGGGGAGGGGAGGGGAGGGGAGGGGAGGAGAGGAGAGGAGAGAAGGGAAGAGAAGAGAAGAGAAGGAAACAAAGAAAGAAAAACTCTATGCAAATCAACTCTTACACTAAGAAAACTAAAAATTGCTTATAAACTGGAGCCCTGGGAAGTAAGCAGTGTGATTCAGTCCAAGTCTGAGCCATGAAAAGAGAAAGATGAAAATACTGACATGTGACTAGGGGCCTAAATCAGTGGTTCTCAACATTCCAAATGTTGCAATTCTTTAATACAGTTCCTCATATGGTAGTGACATCACCCATAAATTATTTCTGCTGCTACTATATAGCTGTAGTAGCAACTTTGCTACTGTTATGAATCATAATGTAAATATCTGTGTTTTCTGATGGTTTTAGTTCATCACCCCCCCCCCCAGAAGTCATGACTCACAGGTTGAGAACCACTGACCTACATCTACAGGACTGTCTTAGTTAGAGTTTCCATTGCTGGGAAGAGACACCATGACCAAAGCAACTCTTATAAAGGACAATATTTAATTGGGGCTGACTTATAGGTTCTGAGGTTCAGTCTATTATCATCATGGCAGGAATTATGGCAGTACGCAGGCAGGTAAAGCACTGGAGGAGCTGAGAGTTCTACATCGTTGTCCAAAGGAAGCCAGGAGCAAACTCTTCCAGGCAGCTAGGAGGAAGGTATCAAAGTTCAGCCCCAAAGTGACCCACTTCCTCCAACAAGGCCACACCTCCTAATGCCACTCCCTAAGCCAAACATATTCAAACCACCACAAAGACCAAGAAACAGGAGCAGAAAACAGATGCCTCAGATCCCACCCACAAGTATGCTTACTCAGCCCACCAACTCAAATATTAATTCCTTCTAGAAGATCCCTCCCAGATGTACCTAAAAATAAGATATCTGGGTATCTCTTAGTCGAGCCAAGTTGGCACACACAATTATTTCAACCACAAAAGAATGCACATTGGGTTTCTCTCATCTGCTGCATTACAGTACAGTATCATGATCCTAAATAGCCCATTTTCATTGCCTGGAAAATTTTAATTCCACTTCTGATTTGTCTGTTACTTTGAGATGGTTTTCAAGTCAATAAAGGAGTACAAGCTACTCTTTAAACTGCAACACCTTGATGTGAACACCCTGGTGCTGTCCTGGCCCCATGTGCTTACTTTATTTCTATTACAGATCTTGTCATGGCTTAGATAGAAAATCCCCCCACACACACCAAAAATCTCACATATTAAACAGTCTCAAGTTATTTTTGTCACATAGCTCATCGTAGTAACAAGATCCTACCTAATGTGGGCCTCTTGTTTCCTAAAAAGAGATTACCTATCTCTTCTCCAAGGTCAATCATCATGCTTTGTTAAATAATTTATATATCTATGCGTTAGTATATGCCACATGTATGTGGGTACTCACAGATGGAGAAGAAGGTGTCAGAGCCCCTGGGACTGAACTTACAGGTGGTTGTAAGCAGCCTAATAACAGGGCTAGGAACTAAATTTGGGTCCTCTGAAAGAGCACAAATACTCTTAAGCCATCTCTCCAGCTCCAACCTCGCCTTTTATATATCATATTCTATATGCTTTTATGAAATTTATAAATGAAAGCTTTACTAATATAATATCAAAACAGTACATTTTTAAAATTTTTTTTAAGATTTATTTATTTTTATTATATATGAGTATACTGTAGCTGTCTTCAGACACACCAGAAAAGGGCATCAGGTCTCATTACAGATGGTTGTGAGCCACCATGTGGTTGCTGGGATTTGAATTCAGGACCTCTGGAAGTGCAGTCAGTGCTCTTAACCACTGAGCCAACTCTCCAGCCCCCAAAACAGTACATTTTTATTAATATCTTTTTGTTAATTATTTTTCTATATAGTATACAAACTTGGCTCCCTCAGTAAGGCGATCTTGCTGTTCTCTTCTCTTCGTGACTCTGGACTTCACTTATAAGATACATCTATTCATGTAGCTACTACAGACTTTGTTAGGGTTTGGATATCAAGTGTCCCCTTAAAAGTATCATGGATTGAAGGGATAGTTCCACTGGTGGCACTATTTATGGAGGTGGTGGGAACTTCTACCAGAGTTAAATATTTTACAAAAATAAAACAACATTCTGGAGATAAAACTGAAAAAAAAATGGGATGCTCTAATATTCAGTACTGTGAGCCTATGAAACCCAAGATGGAGCAGAACAGAACACATGAACCTCAGAACCCTCAGAGGATGCTCCAGTTCTGTAAGTCACAAGGTCAGAAAAGAAGCAAAGATGGTATTGAATAAGCACTAAATATAAAGGCAGGCAGGCAGACACAAACTCCACTTCTGTCACAAAGTTACAGTTGATTTTACTTGTGTATTCATCAGATGGCTACCTGCTGCACTGGTGACTGTGACATTTCTCACTTCAGCCTGACTCTGCATACAAGTTTCCAGTGATATTTCTGGATTCATCTACCAAAGTACAATCTTTTGTGAATTTTCAGCAACTCTCTTGGCCCCTCAGAACAGTCACCATCATTCAGTTTGCGTTTTCATCAGACATCGATGACTTAACAGATGCACCCTCTTATTCTAAATGGCTCCAAGTTACCTTCACTGGGAAATGAGCAGATGATGTCTGAATATATATCAGAAAGTTTCTGGCTGTTGGTGAATGAGAAGCCATTTGTTAAGAAGCCAAAAACTCAAAAACATAATTTGTCTTTAAAAGCTCAATTGCTTTCTTAAGGCTTTCAGAGTTATCAGACAGCTTTCCAAGGAGACTTCTGGGCCTGTATTTCTATGACTTCATGAAGGAAGGATGGAAGGGAGGAAGGAAGGAAGGGAGGGAGGGAGGGAAGAAGGGAAGGAGAGAGGGAGGGAGGGAGGG
>NW_021604676.1:360463-377963 GCF_004785775.1 Grammomys surdaster | reverse complement strand
GGGTCTCTCATTGAACCTGGAGCTCAAGCTGGCAGCCATCAAGATTTGGCAGTCCTCCTGTCTCTACCCCTCACAGAGCTGGGGTTATAGACACACCTTGTTGTGACTAGGTTTTTAGGTGGATTCTGGGAACTTGAACTGAAGACCTCATGCTTTCATAACAAGCCACTGAACCATCTCCCCAGGCCTCTGAGACATTGTCTTAAGGGAACTGGGCCATTCTCCCTCATTTTCCTTTCTATGTTAGAAAACAATGGAACAATGAAGCTGTGTTTCATGAGAGCCTTGTCCTTGGGACAGCATAGCTGTGAGCACAAATAAGGCCAAGTCCTGACAGGACTGATACAACATTGCTGTGTTGGCACCTGTCTTAGTTACACTTACTATTTCTGTGATGAAACATTGTGACCAACGCAGCTTGAAGAGGAAAGGGTGTATTTTCACCATCACACCACAGTCCCTTATCAAAGAAAGTCAGGACAGGAACTCAAGCGGGAAGCTGGAGGTGGGAGCAGGTGCAGAGAACGTAGAGGGCTCTGCTTACTGGGTTTTTCCCTGTGGATCATTCAGCCTGATTTCTGATCGAACCCAGGATCACCTTCCCAGGGATGGCACCACCTACAATGGGCTGGGTCCTTCCCCCATCAATAACTAATTAAGAAAATACTCTATAGGCTTACCTACCTCCCAATCTTATAGAGGCATTTTATTTTTTTATTATTGGATATTTTATTTATTTACATTTCAGGTGTTATCCCCTTTCCTCATTTTCTCTCCACCCGTCATAAACACTCTGTCCTATCCCTTCTCCTCCTATTTGCTTTTATACCATTTTTGAGACATTTTCTTAATCAAGTTATCTTTTTCTCAGATGACTTTAGCTTGTGTCAAATTGACTTGAAACTATCCAACCTATCTGTGAACTTTTACCACGGGAAGAAAGACACTATACCTTGTTCAAACCACTGACTATGGGTTTTTCATCACAGGTTATTTATATTGTTCTGTGTTCTACTCAGACATTAATTCATTATTTCTTTGTCTTTGATTTCATGTCAGGCTAGCACAGTATAGAGAGAAATAAGACATAGCCTTTACCTTAAGAATCCCCAGGGCTAGCGGGAAGAACAGGGTATGGACAAGCAACTGAGAACCAGGGCTCCAGCCATAAAGCCTCTGCAGGTGCTGTGGAGAATTAAAGAGGAAGCTAGGAGTTCAGATAGAAAGTGAGGGGAGGGTTGGGAAGCTGGCTCCTGAAGGGCTTTTAGGAATTCTTTATCCTACGCGTGTGCATGGGTTGGGTGGGGAATGAATTTTACTCAGAGAACACCTTCATTAGATTTTGTGACACAACCCAGAGAGGTACACTAGGGGAACTTGGAACTTGTAGAAATAAATAGCTCAAGTGACAATGACCCATGTCTTGGAGAGTCCCGGCCATTTTATTTGTGCTGGAAATATATGTCTGTCGTGCTGCATTTTTACTTTTCTATGCTTCAGTGGTCCAGGGAGAAACAGGGCATTGTCTGTATCTGAGTGTAATGAAGGTTTGCATTTGGAGTGCTTGATGCTTTGACTTTAAGGGTTAGCATTTGCTCTGCATCCCCTGTGGGATGGAATTCTCTAACATGCATTATGTCATTGAACATGCCTATCAGGGCATGTGCCTCATGCCTGCTTCAGATATGAAGAATTAGAAGCTTAGGAACAAAATGATCTAGTTTGATAATAAATACTATTTATCTAGTATTTATTCACGTGTGTTCATGCACATGTGGGTACATATGTGAATGGCAGCCAGAAGACAACCTCAGGTGTGATCCTCAGAAATAGTCCACCTCCTTTTGAGACAGGGTCTCTCTAGGCTCACTGGGTGGGGGGGCCTCAGAGCTCCTCCTGTCTCTGCCTCCCGGTGCTGGGATCACATCTGTACATGCCACTATGCCCAGATTTCCCATGTGGCCTTTGGCTATAAAATTCAGGCTCCCTGCTTACAAAACAAACAGTTTTCTGACTGAGTCATCACCCAGCCTGAACAGTACTTATTTAGAATAACACTGAGATTCAGTGGAAAGTCTCTGCATCTGGAGGCCCAGCACTGCTTCTGTCCATCTTCCTTGTCTCATCTAGCAGCCATTACTCAGCTTTAACATGAGAATATCACATTTTGAGTATTAGGTACATTCACTATGGCTAGTCTTGTTGAAGTCTTGAGGTTGTATTTCCAAGGACTTCAACACTTTAAAAGTTGACTCTACAGTTGAGGTTTGGTCTTTTGCTGTGTACTGTAATGCTAAATACTGGCCACCAAGGTCTGGTTTTCCGAGCGACAAGGAGATCCTTACATACATCAAGTGATGCTATGTAACCTTGCTCCATAGTTTAAAACTATTGCTTGAATAAAGATGCCTATAGCCTATAGCTGGACAAAAGAGAGGTAGTAAGTGCTTTGGTTCCCAGGTTTGGGGTCTGCATCTGAGGCAGGGACCATGAGAAGAGAGGTGGAGAGAGGGAGAGGATACCACAGGGTAGGTAAATCATGAAAACATGGGCATGAGGGCTGGCCATTTAGAGTGAGATTGCCCCAGACAGAACATGACAAGTCACATGTTAGGGTTATTGATGGGGACATAGATACTAATAGCTTTGAGGGTTGATATCTGCCCAGCTGTAATTCTATTAAGGCTTATTATAAATGTTATGATTTTGTGTCTTTTATCTGGAAACTAAATGAACAAAGGTGGAGTAGAAACCTCCAATTAACATTAAATATTTACCTCAACACCCACTAATCCTTACATCTATGAGGGCTCAGTCTTACTGAACTAACCATGTGGCAAATACCTCACCTCCTGATATCACATGGAGGAGATCAGAGGTATTCAGACCCCGTGGGTCATAAACAATCATAAGATGTCCTGAACGGTGAGAAGACACAACACAGGCATGCCACGTTCTCTCTGGAGGCTTGGCAACTGCTTCTCAGGCAGCATATCCCTTGACACATTATATGAATGGCAGCTTGGGGGTGTTATCAAAAATGACTCAAATGACTCAATCACACTGCTGGCTGTTATCAAAATGACTCAATCACACTGCTGGAGAATTCACATCTGTCCTCACACACAGGAATTTCTGTGACTGTTTTTTGCTGCTGAGTGGGAGGGCAGTCAGTGTCCATACCATCACCCTTAGCTTTCTCTGCACACTGGGTAGCTGGGAGCATGCAGGTATCTGAATGACAGGGGTTACTCTATCATGGGTTGCTGACACAGGAGGATGGTAGAACCCTCTCCTTTCCCCCTCCCCTCTGGCTGTAGTCTAAACCCACTATGATGCTCCCACGCTAAGACCATTTAAACTCTCATAGCTTCAGACAGTAAACATTCTTCCTTATCTTTTCAAGCCAGTATATGCTAATTCATTTGCTAACATTTCTTCCAGCTGGCAGGATAGTCACTGATAAGCTCAAGATTGATATACTTAAACTTAGCAAAGGAAGCTTCCTGTCCTGTAAGTGGAAACAGTGCAGGGCCAGAAAGACCCATGGCCTGGCTGTCAAAAATAAACCTTCTTTGCTGGAAGCGACTGAATATGGTACCAGTTTTATGAACTTGCATTTTAAGAAAAATTGGATTTCTTATACTCAGAGAGATCAATTTCTAGTTCAGGTAATTTGTCTTAAGTTTTGGTTATTTTTCTTTACTTGCTTCTATTGGTTTTATCTAAATTTGTGTGCATCAATGCACACACACAAATAATAAATGCACACACACACACAAATAATAATAATAATAATAATAATAGTAATAAACCACTCAATACTGTCCCCTCATCTCCAGGTGACATTTAAGGAATACACACACACAAATAATAATAATAAATCACTCAATACTGTTCCCTCATCTCCAGGTGACACTTAAAGAATTAAATATTAAAGCCACAAAACCATCAAAGTTACATAACTTTGATAAGCCATGACATTTCCCAAATGAGTCTATAAAAGCTACGTAGATCATAGAACCTGCCAATGCTCCAGGGACAGAGCAAAAATTTCTCTGCAAAAGAAATGTGTGAATTCTCCCTTCACAACTGTCATTTATATATCTACAATCTTACATTTTAAAGGGTAAAACGAATATAAATGAAATGCAGCTTTTTATTAAAAATTAGAAACTTTCCTCTGGTTAGGTAAGAACTCAGACAAGCCCCCAGCCCCTCCTGGTAACTTCCACACAGAATTTATAATCAATCATTTAAAATGGTTTTATTGAAACTTAATGGCCACATATAGCCTAAAGCCATCACTCATAATTATAGCAAATCAAGCCTTTCTTTAGTTCACATAGTTTGTTACCAGTTCCAAAGGACAGTCATGTGATCCAACTTAATTTTCTTAAGTTTTCAAAACAACTTCATTAGATGAATCTTACAAATAAGAATAATAAGGCCAGAAGACGACATCATTTTTACAGATCACATTTATTATAGTTCCATGTCATAGAATGTAAACTCCAAAACATGACTACCAAGATTGATATACTTAATATCTTACCAAGAGGAATGGGTAATAGCTCGGTCAGTAAAATATCCGAGGACCTGAATTTAAATCCCGTCACCTACTTAGAAAGTGGAGTGCACCTGTGATCACAGAATTAAGAAGGTGCACACAGAAGGACCCAGGCGCTTGCTGCCCGACCAGTCTAGACAGTCGGCAAGCTCCAGGTTCAGAGAGAGACCCTGTTTCAAAACTAAGATGGAGAATTATAGAGAGAGACACCTAGTGTCCTCCCCTATAGCCTCTACAAACACATACACACATGCTCACACACAAACACCTTGCCCAACCTCTACATCTCCCATGCCTCTTTCTTCCCGGTCATCAGCCTAGGTTTTGCTTTCTTGGTCTGACTCACCTTTGAAACTTTCATGGGATGGGAGAGCCCATGCTATGCCTTGGTAGCTGGGAGAGCCCATCCTTTGCTTTGGCAGCTGCCATTCCCTAGGCTCCTGAGCCCTTGGTTTTCACCACCTTTCTGCTCATCACCAGACTATGCCTCTCCCTTCCTAATCCTAATTTTAGAAATGTCAGACTTCCTCAGCATCCAGCATCCTCTCTCCTTTCATATCTCAGACATACATACTCCTTTTATAAATACATGCTCTGTATTAGCTGCTTTTCTCATTGCTGTGACCAAAGACCTGACAAGAAGCACCTTGAGGGAGATGAATTTGTCTTGGCTTATGGTTTGAGGAGACACTGTCTACCATGGTTGGAAAGGCATGTCAACAGGGAGCTCTCAAATGCAACTGAGATTCCTCACCTGACCACAACTTAGAGAATCATAAAGAAGAGGCTGGACCAGAAGTGGGGCTGGTATATAATCCATACATTGGAATGCTATAGCCCTGTATCTCTCAGCTAGGCCACATGTTCATAAAATCCAACAATCTCCCAAAACAGTGTCACCAACTAGAGATAAAGTGTTCATTCAGGTTCCTGTTGCAGATGTTTTCACAGTCAAACTATAAGTTGTAGCCAGTGGGCATTTAAATAAAACTATTCCTCTATCTCACTACTTTTTTCTTTCAATGTGTTTTCACATGAAAAAAAAAACCTCCTTATTAAGTCCCAACAGATGCTAATAAAAATGATTTCCATAGGTTGGGATTTGCTTCTCTCTCTTAGGGTTGTCAACACAGCCCAGGACACTGCCACCCATAGACACATTTCACCACATGTCCTTTTTAGACAAGGTCTGCACCATATACAGAGATGACAACAGAGGTGACTGTAACTGACCCCCAGACACTACAGTTCTAAAGCAGCTTGCACGCAGGGTATGACTAAATGGTTCTTGGCAGCCAGTATCATTCTTCTAAACAAGATGTGTGCTATACCTCAAAGGTTGAATAGATAACCACTACTTATGTATACTCAGGAAAAGAACCAATCAGTGAACCCTAGGTCTTGTTTTGTTGGGTTTGGGGTTTCTTGTTGTTTCATTGTTTTATATATCAAGCCACAGTGGTCACTCTTCCTGGCTCTTACTCTAGCAATGAAGTAGAAAAATGGACTGCAAATGGTCATTCCCCTCATGCTGTAGACAAGGCAGCTGAGGAGGAAGGGTCCAGGAAAAACGATGGTAAAACAGTCATAATATGTCTAGTGAAAACATTCAGATTGTAATCATCGGGTAAGCATGCACACGGAAGCTTCACAACTTAAGAACTGCAAATGCTAGTGCTTTTTAGATGTCAGATAACTTTCTGCTTTATAGTGATGGTGTATAATTCTCAGAGGGAAATGGTCACACCTCACCCTCTCTTCCATTGTGTGTCTCTCAAGCATGAACTTTATAAACAACAGCAACGCCTGTCACAAGGTCAAGGGTTTGGACACACCTGGCCCTAGAGCCCTTTAGCTTTGTTGGTTTGGTTTTTTTTTTTTTTCTAACCCATGCTTATTTGTAGCAAATAATGTCCAGACTTTTATCTTAAAACCGAGAGGACTGAAAGAATTCTGTTCGGCAAATTTGCCTGGAGGATTTTTGACAGAGCAGAGTTCATTTCCAAAACTGAAGCAGGTGGAAGCAGAAGCAGATGGTACAAAGATGCAAGAGGCTCTGTTGCTAGAGCAAGAGTTTAAACCGGGCACTAAGAATTGCTTGCTGTGGCAAGGAATGGATATCATACGGATGAAGGTGAAACAAATTGAAAAGAAAAATGAAAGTGCTTCTCTACGGGCCGCTGGCCTTTCTCATCACAGCCTGGCATGCCTTTCCAAGCTGATTCGCCCATCCCGAGTGATGTTTGCTGAGATAGATCCAGCAGCCCTACCCAACAGCCAAGGCCCGAACTGCGCTTGTGAAGGTCCACCTGCCTCATTCACCTCTCATGACTGAACAGCGTCTGGTTTTCTTGCCAACTTTTATTTCATCCCTCACTTCTCAAAGAAATGAACATTTTGTCTGACATGACCATCCTACTGCACACGGAGCTCGACTCTCCTCACCCAGGTCCCAAAGTCATGAATCTGTGCTTGGTTTGTCTAACCAAGAAAATGTGAGGCCATGATAAGGTACAATCTTGGGAATATAGCCAGGGGCCCGACTAACACAAACGCTGCTCGCCTGACCACATTCTTTCCTTCGAATATTGCCACCATCCTCCCAGCCACCAAAGCCTGGGGCCTGATAGTTATTAACCACTGGGCTTTCCCTTCCCTAACCCCAAATTTAATTCCAATGACAATCTTCTGTTTCCCCAAGGCTCATTCTCCCTTGGCTATTAAGACAGGCTTCCCTGACTCCACCTCTTCTTCCTCAGCTCATCCCTCACACAGCTGCTTTATTTAGAACACTCATCCCACAGATCTGCCCCAAACCTAAGACTTCTACAAACTCGAGCCCTAGTTCTTTAGTATAGCACTAGAGGTCTTTGGCCTATATTTCCAAAATGATATTGTTTATAGCAGACTAGATTAGTTTGAGATTAATTAGCTTTGTTAATTAATTTTAAATATGTTGCCATAGTTAGGGTAAGGTATTGTCCAGATATATGATTTGACCAGCTATTTAGTCAAATTTTATGCTGTAGGTTCCTGGGGAGAGATGGCTTAGGTAAGTTAACATTTAAAACAATTGAGTAACTTTGAGTAGCTTACATTATCCTTTGTATTGTAGGTTGCCTTTGTCCACCATTTGGAGATATAAGGGTATCTCTATAAGCAAGAAGGAACTCTGCCTGCACACTGCTTTCAGAATTGAAACATTCTACCAGCTTCAGTTCTGCAGGCAGCTGCCCTACGCTGAAGATGCTGGATTCGTCAACTACTGCACTTGTATAAACCAGTGCCTTCAATGATCAAAAACAATCTAGCAATCAATACACACACCATATGAAAATTCCATCTACAACTTGTTTTGTTTCTCTGGTGAATCACAGTTAATATATTAAGTACTAAACAGTGCATTCATTAAGTAGTGAAAAAAAATCAAAGCTCCTCAGGAAATGGCCTCAGGAAAGTCTAGCTTGAACAATAAACCTTTCTTGGGTTACTCTTCTAAATTCTTCGTATGCTCTGGGGAGACTCCAAAATACCAGGATAAGCTATTCTATGAAATTCACATAAGTGAGAAGAAAGAGGAACCCATAGCTTCAGTTGGAGCCACCTAGGAAACCAAAGAGTGGTAGAATATCCTAAGACACTGTTTTATCTAAGTAGCCATAGATAACTGCATGGCTGTCAGTGACAGAGCTACCTCTAGACCACAGCTCAAATGTAAGATGTTTAGACAGTAAGCTAAGCTGTTCTATGTAATGAATTAATTGGAAGCCTGCTGTTGCTCCTTGCTGTCTAAGGAAAAACTTGAAACTCTTGCAGAAAAGATGAACCTGATGAGCATCAGGGAGTAGGCTAGACCAGCAGAAACACAGAACTAATATGACCAATGAAGTCTGAACACCTAACCTGAGCATCCAGGGAAGACAATGGTGGACCTGTGTTCCAAGATTCCAACAATAACATGAGACTTACCAGCTCCCTTTAATACTTCTAAAGAAACCAAGCTCAAAACTTGGTTGGTTGCCCAATTAAAATACACAGAGCCAAGGTGAGAGCTAGGACTAGAATGGAGTGTTCTAGTTTCTATGTTATTGGAAAGGCTGTGAATGAAGGAGGCAGGCCATGCAGAAAGAAGGGGGGGTGACAATGATGATGTGATTATAACAGAGAATGATATGACAGAGTCCCAGAGGAGGTATTTCATAACTGGAGATGACAGGAGACCAGAGGAGGGAAATCACAGTGGGAGATGACAGAGAAGAGTCTCAGGGAGAGAACTATCCAAAGTGATGAAAGTCATTTTGAATAAGGCAGGAGACCAAGGTGAGAGAGAAGCCATCTAGAAGGGATAGGGATAGTTCCAGGTGACAAGAAGGGAAGCTGGAAATCACACAAACTGCTACATTAGGAAAGTGGGTGCTGAGAACAAAGTCAAGTACACTTTAGAGTCAGAGAGGCTCCACTTATTCTCCATCACTGGCTATTTGCACAACTTGGACAACTTACTCTCCTCAACCTTGGTGAGATGAAGCATGTGGTGGGATAAGAACTGAGTAGAGGTGTAGTCGCTTCCATGTTGTCAAGGCGAAGCTCAGCCCTTGTGACTCAATGGCCTATGCAGTGCTTACAGGTGCTGACCCAGTCAATGATCATCATACACATACCTCATTGACCCACAACAACCACACCAGGAGGTAAAGATGAACAAGGATGCCAGAGAGGTTAAGCATCCTCCTCAAGATAACAACTGGTACATAGATCAGTATAGGTCCAAATCACTAGATGTTCTAGAAGCTGGGTGTATTGGTTCTCAGTTGGGGGACCTCCAGATGTAAGCAGCTAATTGTGCCCTCACTAGTAAAAGAAAGGACAAGACTACTGTTATTAAAGCAAAATCATTATAATTAATCCTCAAGCAAATGTCTGAAAGTGCAAACACATGTAGGCGCCTTGTACTTTTAGCATCCTGTGAAGAGAAACCCTTTTGTAATATTAATTCTGTTATTAGGATTTCAGCAGTTATGTGATTTGTTAGAAATTCAAGAATAAAAACAGATGCTCCTCTGCTATGTGATATGCAAGACAGTGGTGTTTATGGTTTAGGCTCAAAGCCTCTTCAGAATGTAATACTAGAATCAGATTGTTTTTAGAACAAATTCAGATTATTAATAATTATACTGATTATAATCTTATTAGGGTCACTTTGAGGGCGAGAGGTTCTTTAATAGATACACATGCTTTGCTCAATCCCAGAGTGAATGGTCCTGTGAACTCCTGGGAAAAGTACAGCTTTGGACTTGTGAAAGTTGGGTTTGATGGATTCTTTACTAAAGGTGGCCTACTAATATACTGTCTTAGTTCTATTGCTGTGATAAAACACAGACCAAAAGCAACCTGAGAACAATAGGGTTTATTTCAGTTTACATTTCAAGGTAATAGTCTATCACTAAGAGAAATCAGGGCAGGAACTGAAAGAGAAGTCATGGAGGAATTCTGCTTACTGGCTTGCTCCCATGGCTCATTCAGCCTGTTTCTTATAGCACTCAGGACTACCTGCCCAAGGGTGGTAACAGCCACAGTGCACTGGGCCCTCCTATATCAATCATTAATCAAGAAAATGTCCTCAGGGACTTGGTTACATGCCAGAGTGATAGGGACATTTTCTCGGGTGAGATTCCCTCTTCCTAGATGACCTGCATTTGTTTAAGGGTGACAAAACTAACTAGTACATAAATCAAGAAATTTTTAAAGTATTTGATGGCTAAAGCCTTTCATCTACAAAAGTGAAAATTAAAATCCACCATGACAGTGGGTTTTACATGCATCAGAACTGCCATCTCTGTGCCTGGCTTATCACAAGGAAAATGACAGGGCAACTGACCAGGAGCTGAGCTCCCCTTGATGCTCAGAGCTGATTGTATTTTCTCAGTGTCTAAAATTTTAAAACATAAATTGATTCAATAAAAGTGTGCCCAACAAAACATTCCATGACAATAAAGCCTCAATCTACACTGTGATGGAAATAATATTGTGATCTTAAAATTTTATTACTCGTGGGAAAGAAGGTGGCATTTCACATTAAGTTTCCTTTACCATGCCCTAACACCCTTGAGCAACTTCTCCTGCAAATCGAGGTGAAAACTCTGCAGAAGGTCATGGTCTTCACTGGTGATCTTGTGTTAAAGGGCACTGAAAATGGGCTCAGTATCTCCCTTAAGGCTACTGAACCAGCACTATTGGACAATACTTTAAAAATACTGAGATTAAATGCCACACATCATTACTCTGGGCTGGCTCTTGGAGATATGATATTTGGTCAATATAAATAACATCTGTAGTTTATTTAATTAGGCATGATTTACAAACATTTGTTTACATATGCAAGATGAGAATGTTGAAGGAAACTGGGTGAGAGAGGTAAGAACTCTGTTATTTCAGAATTTAAAGTTCCATTTTTAAAATTCTTCAGGGTAACTAAATGTCTTACAGACAAAGGACAGTGACATAAAATCATAGGATAGAGATGGAGGCCTGACTGCTAGCTCAAGTATAGAGTTAGACATAGAGGAGGATGGTTAGTTTAGGCAACACCAGGACTTACTCATTTCAAGATCAGCACCACACCAGAAAGACATTGACAGCCATAGTGAAGACTTCTAACTGTTGCCAGGCAACAGCTTAGTCCTGGGCTGCAGTTTCCTGGGTCTTTGTTTCTACCAGCACAGTCCTAGGCACACACCTATGAAATTGCCTGAGTCCCACCTACAAAACTTGGGAGAAATTGACTAAAAATGCTCGCTGAAGAACAGGTTCCTAGGTGACTGAAGAGTGGAGCTGGGGAGAAGAGGCCAGTGATTAGTCAGGAAGCAGAACAATATGGAGAAGACACTCTGGTCTGTCTGCAAAGCAGTGCAAGAAATACAGTACTAAATATGGCTTGAGGCCATCAGCCTTAGTTACTATTTTATTGCTATGAAAAGACTCCATAGCCAAGGCAACTTACAGAAGAAAGCATTTAACTTGAGGCTTACTTAGTTTCAGAGGGTGAGTCCATGACCAGCATGGCGGGTGGTACCAGACAGACAGAATAACAGCTAAGAGCTTGCATCCTAATCCACAGGCATGAGGCAGAGAGAGTGCAAGAATGTGCCTTCCATGGGCTTTTGAAACCTCAAAGCCTACCACTGGTAACACACTTCATCCAGCGAGACCACATTTCCTAATCCTTCCTAAACAGCCCACTAACTAGGAGCCAGATATTCAAATATATGAGCCTTGTAGGGGCCATTCTCATTTAAACTACCATACTATCTGATGTGGCGTTATCTCTAAGGAGAAAATACACACCACTGAATCCAGAGGGAAGCTCTCATGGAACAGGAAAGAGCTAGGCAATGCTCAGCATTCTTCACTGATGAGTAGAGGTCAGAAGACTTGCTAGACAAGCTGCAAAACCTTGGAGCAAACACTATCAAAGCAAAGTGTTTTGGATAGAGGACTGGAGTGCTTTTCAACACATCCTGGAGACCTCCGATCGAATAAAAACTTCTCTAAGTCATTGGATAAATTCAGACATTTTGTCTCCTTCAATTTCAGTAACATATAGTGAGGAAAAAGGTCATTAAGGTACTTTATCTCCAAAACACATCCCAATAGACTCCATGTTTCTAGTTGGTGCATATTTATATTGCCATAAAAATGTGTTCATAGCCAGTACTTAGTATTGGCACTCATATGCCCTCACAAGGATGGTGCTTTATGATCTCCATCTTACAAATTAGAGTGGGAAAGGGGTTAAGGAATTTCCTCAATTTTGCAGCCAGGAAACAAACATTGAGCAGGCTGAATGGGAATTACTCAGATTCAAAGTAAATTCAAAAAGTGGAGTTAACTGGACTTGCTGACAGGAAAACATCAGAGACAAAATTCAATTCCTTTTATTATTTAGTTTTATTTTGTTTGCTTGTTCACTTTACATCCAGCTCACTGCTCTCCTTCCAGTAATCCTCCCCAAATCCTTCCCGCATTCTCCTCCCCTTCTCCTCTGAGCAGGTAGGATCTCCTGAGTATCCACCCCCACCCCTACCGCCAATATCCAGGCACTTCAAGTCTCTGGAAGGCTAGGTGCTTCCTCTCCCACTGAGGCCAAACAAGGCAGCCCAGCTAGTAGAACATGTTTCATAGACAAGCAACAGCTTTTGGGATAATCCCCATTCCAGTTGTTCAGGACTCACATGAAGGTCGAGCTGCGCATCTGCTACACATGACCAGAGAAGCCTCTGTACAGCCCAAGTATGTTCATTGATTAGTGGTTCATACTCTGAAAACCCTAAAGGTCCAGGTTAGTTGACTCTGTTGGTCTCCCTGTGGAGTTCCTATCCCCTTCAGGTCCTCTAATCCTTCCTCCTATTCTTTCATAAGAGTCCCCAAGCTCCATCTACAGCTTTGCTGTGGGTGTCTTTATCTCCCCGAGTCAGCTTCTGGGTGGAACCTCCTGTCTGGAAGCATAACAGGGTATCATTAATAGTGTTAGGGATTGGTGCTTGCCCATGGGATGGGTCTCAAGTTGGGCTGGTTATTGGTTTGCCATTCCCTCAGTTTCTGCTCCCTCCCATTTTCCTGCATTACCTGTATTCAGGATAAATTTTGGGTTGAAAGTTTTGTGAGTAGGTTGGTGTCTCTATCACTCCACTGGAGTTCCTGTTTGACTGCAGGAGAAGGTTTCTTCAGGTTCCGTATCCCCAATGTAGTGAGTCACAACTAAGGTCACCCCATTGGTTCTTGGGCACTCCCCTTATTCCAGGTCTTTGTCTCATTCTAGAGATTCCCCCGACCTCAATTCTTATACCCAATACCTTACATCCCTATTTGGAGAACTTGCCCTTAGTCAGCACAATTACAGCCAATCAGAAGCCTGTGTCTTTACCTTAACTTTGTGAACACATGTGGAAAAGAAAGTCTTTCTCTTCTCTAAATAAAGGGAGTGCAGGAAGGGCTCAGCACAGCAGCTGTCCACATTAGCAGAGGGCTCCCTGTGCTTGCTGTGTTCCTTACAGTGCTTTGCATTGATTGGGCTCACCTGTGAGGTGAGAGCAGGGCTCAGCCCTCCCTCATCATACAGACAGGAAGTCTATCTAGAGGAAGAGAACATTTTTAAGTCATAGCTGAGTGTGATGCAGCCTTTGAGATTAGAAAAGTGTCTTGTTATCCATTCATTTTCAAAGTTCTGAAAAGTCAAAGAAAGATAAAAGCTTGATAAAAATAACTTTTCACATTTTAAAAAAATCTATTCTCATAAAAGATCTGAAGTAACCACTCTATTTCTATAAAATAAAAAATCAAACCACATACTATTCTGGGATGGGGAGTGATTCCTCAGAATGCTGAGATATTGGCAAAGAGTTAAGCAATAATCTTTAAAGGAAATAAATTAAGAAAAAAAAAGAAAATGATGATAGGAGAAATAGGAAATAAATTAAGAAAAAAAAGAAAATGATGGTATGAGAAATAAAAATGAGTATCACATTGAATAACATAATGAGGGGTTCCTAAAACCAAGCAAAAGACCTTACTAGCTACCCAGAGTAAAAAGCCTGGAAACGATCATTTCTTCAGCGCCAATCAGAAGACTACTGGGAATGGGAAATAAAATCTACCCAGAGAAATCAGATGGATGGAGTTACTGTTTGGACAAAGTAGATATATTTCTGGAAAAGTTTCTTATAATAGTCTAATACACTAAAAACCCAAAGAACCTGGATGACAAATAATAACAAATAAAATATTATTGCACAAAGACAGTAATGAAAATCATAAATAAAAGTGAGCATAATGAAAAAATAGGATAATATATATGCATTTGTGGTAACTCATGAGCTGGAAACATGTATGCATGAGACAGTGAGGAGTAAATGGAGTCACTTGTAAGGCATATAGACACTTTCAAGCATTTTTTAATGTGACAGGCAAAATTAATGATTTTATAACAAAATAAAATGTTCCTTCAGATAACATCTCTAATTACTTGGATGAACCTAAAAGCTCAATTTCTTTACTACTTGGCATATGGCTGGTCCAACTTGAAGCCTATGACACAAGAGGGAGCCCATGCCTGACACAGCCTGGATGGCCAAGAACCAGAGCCAGGACATCCACAGACCCAGGATAGAACCAAACATGACTGACAAAAAAAAAGTCAATGAAATGATTCCTTGTGATATTCGGCTATACTCATAGATCAGTGCCTAACCCAACTGTCATCTAAAGGGTGTCATCCAGTAACTGATGGGAGAGATGCAAAGACCCACAGCCAAACACTAGGTGGAGCCAGGGAACCCCTGCAGAAGAGTGGGAGGAAGGATTGTAGAAGCCAGAAGGGTAGAAGACACCATGAGAACATGGCCGAAAGAATTAATGAAACAGGGCCCATAGCAGCTCACAGAGACTGAAGAAACAAACATGAACCCTGTATTGTCTGTGCTAGGTCTTGTGCAAATATTTTTTGGGTGTGTACTTTGGTGTTTTTGTGAGACTCCTAAAATGGGAATGGGAGTGTATGTCTGACTCTTTTGCCTTTGATTGAGACCCCTTTCCTCCTACTGAGTTGCCACATTCGGGACTAATGTGAGGGTTTGGCCCAGTCTTATTATATCTTGTTAGCCTATGTTGGGTGGATATTCCTATGAGATCTGCTCTTTCTTTCTTTTCTTTCTTTCTTGTTTCTTTATTTATTTCCTTTCCTTCCTTCCTTCCTTCCTTCCTTCCTTCCTTCCTCCCTTCCTTCCTTCCTTTCTTTGAAGGGAAACTAAGTAGGGATGGATCTGAGGGAGAATAAAGATGAGAGGAGGGACAGGGAGAAGTGGAGAGAGGGAAAGCATGGTCTGGGATGTAAAGTATTAGAGGATAAAAGTGAGAGGGGAAGAAGAAGGGGAAGGAGAAGGAAGAGGATTGGGAAGAAGGAGGACAAGGGAGGAGGGGGGAGAGGAGGAAGAAGAGGAAGGAGGAAGAGGGAGGAGGGGAGAAAAAGAGGAGGAGGAAGAGGAAGATAAGGAAAAGGAGGCCTGCCTCTGCAATCCTACTGGGAAAGCAGGCAAAGTAGAGTCCCTGGGGCTTACTGGCTGGCCAATCAGCTAAATCAGTATAATTGAGAGACCCTACTTCAAAAAACTAAGGTGGAGAACTAAAGGAAGCACTTGAGGCTACTGGTGGTCTCTGCTCACACCCACACCAACACAGAAATACACAAAAAGGAGACAACAGCAAACTAAGAATTAGGACTAGAAGTCCAAAACACTTGCAATGGAACTTTAAGAAAAATGTGGAGCACCTAGAAACAAGGATGTCAGACTGGATGACCCTCCTACATTGTCAGGAAAGCAGGATTGGCCTGGGCACATCAACTCCAGGATTGCATATTGCTGAATGCATAGAGACTGTGACCAAGTTAAAGCACAGCATCCCCAGGGGAACCCTGGACCAGCTCCTTCTGACTTGCAGCTGTGCAGCTATCCATCTCTCTACTTCTGTATCTGAAATGCAGGGATGGTGGCTGTGTTTAACCCAAAGGTCGTTACAGGGATTGAACGCATTAACACGGGTAAGAAACAACAATCTCGGGTACGTACACAAAAGCTCAAAATGTTTTCAGTTTATCTATCTAAAACTTTTATGCAATTATTTGTCTCTAGCAGATTGGTCAACATAGTGATTTCCAGGGAATTTCCCATATCAACAGCTCTGCCACAAAATAAGCAAGCCTATGAATAATTAAACCAAAGAAGAGACTGAAGTTTGAAAACACCTAGCTGCAGAATGTCTGCAGAAGTGCTCAATGGATTTACAGGCATCTCACGGACAGCCAAAAGGATTCTAGGAAGCAAGGAAAAGTAGTGGAAGTTTAATTGAGCACTAACCATTACCACAGTCGAGATGTGTGAAACAGTATCGCTAATTCTTTTTATTTACATTGTTGCACTGTTTGGATTAGCTAATGCTTGTTGAGAAGAGTGTTCTCTAGTGTCCATTTGATTTGCCTTCTGACTTATTTTTTCCCCACCATACTTTCAGATTTATTATGACCATCTTCTCATTCTTAAAAATCTAGATTTTGCTAATGGGCAGTGGTGGCACATATCTTTAATGGCAGCACTCTGGAGACAAGAGGCAGGAAGATCTCTGAGTTTGAAGCCAGCCGGGTCTACAGAATGAGTTCCAAGACAGCCAGGGCTACACAGAGAAACTGTGTCTTGAAAAACAAAACAAACAAACAAACAAACAAAATCAAAAACAAAAAAAGAGAAAAGGTTTGAAAATGTGCCTTCATAAGTGGGCATGGGTATACTAATGCTGGCATGAATATTGGCATTATTACTAAGTAAAGTTATGACTATCTCAGATTTTAAATTACTTTTCATAATTTCAATTCCATAAACATACTAATGTAGTGAAAAGTGTGACCCTTTATTTTCTAGGTGAATTTTAAACATTTATCTTGATTCCGTGAACAAAGTACTTTTACAAGGAAATCCCAGGAATATGACTTATAATAGTTTTTTGGAGACAAACAAGCATCAGAAACATGCATGCAGCCTCTCTAATGTGCTGTTGGCAATACATTCTGTGCCTGATCCTGTGCCCAAAGGTCTCCACTCTAACACAGAATTCTGAGGTGATAAACTGTAAGACAGTTTGCTAAGCTAAATCTTAGACCCACCTTTATTTGCTATGTATTAAATTTAAGTAAGGCATTAAACGTTCTTGAACTCGTATGTGATGCTTTTGTTTCCATTAAATATATCTGTGTAAGCCCCAGGAAAAGGAAAGTTACATGAACTCCTGCAGCCTGACTGGAGATGGTGTACAAAGTGAGTATCATGCCCCCCACCACCTTCACCCTCTCCCCAGAAAGCCCCCCACCATCTTCACCCTCTCCCC
>NW_021604676.1:358577-360453 GCF_004785775.1 Grammomys surdaster | reverse complement strand
CTTCACCCTCTCCCCAGAAAGCCCCCCACCATCTTCACCCTCTCCCCAGAAAGCCTAAATAGAACAAAGAATGAAGGAACAATCTGTGACATTTGGGCAGCAGAGTAGAGCCAAGGATAAAGACTTTCTTCCCTCCTCCATTCTTCTCATTGTTAAAGCATGAGATTTACAGTTATATAGTATTAAAGGATGTTAAGAAGTGAGAGAAACTTAGCAGGGCTGGCTGGGTGTCCTCACAGTCCATCTCCCCTCCCCTCATTTTGGACAGATGTCTTCTATAGCAGACCTCCTGGCTTTGGAACATTAAGACAAGCCAGGATTGGTCACAGGAACTCTCAAGCCTCAATGGCTTAGGTGATTCTAACTGAATAGGAATCTATGCAGTGAAGTAAGTCATTACCAAATGCTAGAGTCTCAACTAGGGAAGGCAAGTTTATCTATAACCATTGAGAGTCTTGGTCTATGATGTTGCTGTAAACCAGCACTCTCTCCACCATGTGCAGTATACAATTTCGCCTTCTTTCTCCCAGAACTCTGCTTTGAGAAGCCAGGTGTCTCTGTTTTAAGCTTGCTTATAAATAACTAATATGGGGGGGGGATTACTTCTTATAGCTAGAAGTAAAGACATTCCTAGGATGACTTGGTCTTTGAATTCATTATACAAAATTTTAGGTATGGATTTAGGTAGGGACTGGGGCTGGAGAAATGGATAAAGAGCATTCATTGCTCTTCCATAGGACCAGAGTTCAACTCCTAGCAACCCACAAGGCAGCCACGGTTATATCTGTAATTCCAGTAACAGGATTCAGTGCCCCCTTCTGATTTCCACAAACACCGCACTTATGTGGTTGATGTACATACATACAAGCAAAATACTGATACACATGAAATAAAACATAAACATTTTAGCTAGAGATTTGGTTTGGTTTTATTTGCTGTGATTGGGTAATTTTCAATTGGGAGCTAAGAGTCAATCGGTACTAACATTGGATGCTGTGAGTCAAATCTTCCCGAGGTTGATGAGGTAGTTCACAGCCAGCAACACCAAAAATAACATGAGATGCCTCTCTCTCTCTCTCTCTCTTTCTCTCTCTCTCTCTCATTGTTTGAAAGTAGGTCAAATCATGGAGAAACATTAATTCAATTCACTAATTAAATTTTTATCAGTCCTTGGCAACAGATGGATAATAGATAGTTGTTAATTCTTTTTATGTCCTCTTCCCTCACATTCTAGTTTATTTTTATAGGTGCTAATAGGAACACTACAGTTTGAAAATGGATTGAATTATTGATATTAGTTCCCAGTTCACTATTAGAATGAGGGCTGTGTTACTACCAATAAACCCACATGGAGGTAGAGAAAGGCTCCTTAGATGTGTCCTTGAACACAGAGCTTATTCAGAAGATATGGGTAGATTTTAATACATCAAGTTTGAGAAGCACAAAATCAGTCATGACATTAAAAGAGAAGTAGTTGAAGAGCCTGTTTGCAGCATAAATCACATAGTAACTGTTTCTATCTGGAATCCATGTGTTTAGAAAATGCTGTAATTAAAAAGTAGCCAAATGTAAAAAGGTATAAAATTTAAAAAAAAAAGTTCAGGAAACTCACAGATGCTAATAGACACATGAAAATGACTTTAGCAGCAGTAGCATAAACGTAAGTGTAATAAAGAAGGTTAGTCCAGCTTTATTCGACTAAAATGTGAAAGACTGATAAGACCAAGCCCTCCCAGAGCTGTGGGAACACTGCTATCACCACATATGCACTGAAGGACAGACAGGGAAGACCCGGGTAACAATGCTCAAACCCCCCCTAGTGCTGTAAGCACAGTAACAATGCTCAAATCTCCCCTAGTGCAGTAAGCACAGTAAC
>NW_021604676.1:288118-358177 GCF_004785775.1 Grammomys surdaster | reverse complement strand
ATAGATAGATAGATAGATAGATAGATAGATAGATAGATAGATAGATAATAGATAGATAGACAGATAGATGTGTGCATACACACACACACACATACATACTATATATATAGACATATATATATATATATATCCTGTTATGACCTAGTTAACTACATGGATTACTCATTCCTTCATTTCCTTATCACTCTGAGCTCTGGACCTAAGGTCTAGGAGAATGAATTGAGGACCTTTAATCCAGGTACCCTGGATATGACCCCATCTTCATTGGGTACTCCCTTGTTTTAACCCATAATGTCAAAATACAATTGCATAACACCCTAGTTCACCCCAGCTCACCCCAACTCACCTCAGCTCACCTCAGCTCACCTCAGCTCACCCCAGCTCACCCCAGCTCACCCCAGCTCACCCCTTGCTTTGTATTCCTGGCCCTTAAAATTGCAATACAGGGATATGGTTCAGATCCCAAACTGGCCACTTCCCTGAAGTCTCAGAAAATAAAGCTTTCATTTTTTAAAGCTTTCTTGACTGAAGTGTGTTTTCTCAACTTTTACCCCAAACCCAACAGTGGCAATTACTACAGCACCTGTCCTGCAGTAAGTACTCACTGTGCTCCTGAATAACCCTGGAGCCACTCATCCCCAGTCATATCACTTCCTCAAGACCAACATCCAGGACCAGAAGCTCAGAACCTGTAACACAAGCTAACAATCCTTTGTGAGTGAAACAAGGGTTATAGTCCACACATTAAATACGTGGACTTTGTAGAAACTGTCATATCCCTTCTGAGAATGCACTTCCTATAGAGTTTGAGCTCAGATGTCACAGGTATAATAACCAATTTCAGAAATCGGCACCTCTGGTGTTGCAGTCCTGTGGCTGCACTTGCTCCCTGTGTCAGTGTGTTTGGGGCATGCTGTTTTCTCTGACCATCTGAGAAAACATGAGATGCTCTTTCTCAAGGACTGCTATGGGTTGGTGCACAGAAGGTGCTTAGAACAGCAGCTGGCACTTGATCAAGTGACATCAGCTATGGCAGTTGGTCTTAGTTACCCAATTTTCTGCTTTATAGTACAAAAAGAAAGAAAGAAAGAACAGAAAAGAAAAACAGCAAGCAAAACAAAAACAAAAAAGCCAGAATAGACATACAAAAGGAGCTCCTGGGATTTATAAAGCTCTTTGTTTTCATTCCTTTTGTAGTAGCTCAATGTATTTCAACAGTCCTGAAAGTGCCAGCAGAATTAAAACACAGAGGAAAACTGCTGCCCACATTAAAGTCAAGAGGAAACAAGGATTTTTCTCACACTGAAGAAAAAAAAGGGAACAAAGTATTGTGATAATAGGTATTTAAATACATGCCCAAGACTTTCCTTGAAAAGGCAGCTTTGTTTGCTAAAGAAATGTATAAATTATTCCCACAGAGGCAGGTGAGTACCTGGGGGTCATGGCCTCATCAGGACATGGACTACAAAGTAAGCATAAAACAAGACAAGAAATTATTCTCTCTGACACAAGAAAAAAGTTAGTGCTGATGGTGGGAGGTGACCTAAGTCTGTAAGGATGGAAATGAGGAAGCTGATGTCATTTTAACCTGGCTACATCTATAAAGATCCTCTTTCCAAACAGGGTCTATTCTAGAGTGCTACAGCTTAGGACTTAAGTACAGGGGCTTAGGCACAGAAGATTCAAACCTGGAAAAAAAAAAAGCAGAGATGTTTGAAGTGAAGGCCAAGAATTCAAGGAGGTTAATGTACACACTGCAAGATAAAGAGGGGATTCAATCCGACTCCTTTCTACTTATCCAGCTAAAAGGAATTAACATGAACGAACCCACTAGAAGGCAAAATCACACCTAAGCATACTTACAGAGATATAGTTTTTATTAGGAGGGAAAATACACTTTGAGGTCCTCTGTGTCTGTCTCTGACAGGTATAATGCATTATTCACAATGTAATTTCTCTCCTCTGATGGAAGAGCTCATAATTCCAGTCTTCAGGGAAGCAAACATCTTCCTTCATGGCTCCAAAAAGAAGAGGTCATGAATTGAAAGATTCAAAAATTTACTCTAACAAGAGATTTGGGGATTTGTCTAACTATTATGTCCACTACCTCTCTCTAGCAACCAACCTGCCAAAACCTCAAAGGTGACACTTGGGAAAATTGATCCTCATGTTTAATATTTATAGACTTTAGGAGTGCTAATATTATAAAAGTCAAGTACATAAGTCATAGTTCAAACACTTTCAGATGCTTCTTACATTGGCATTTGCAGAAATCAGGGTACAGGTAGTTGACAGACATCTGGAGAGGTGCAATGCTTTCTGCCCTATTTCAATGTTCCTGGTCAACTTTAACAGTGAAAACTGACTACTTCTCAAAGTCACAGTAGAGGACCTCTAGAAAAGCATGCTGAGTATCTGAAGAGAGGAAGGCTGTAGCTATTAATTTCATTAAATGATTCAAGTTTTGTAATTTATTTTTTCTCATGCACTTGCAACTAGTCAATTCCACTTGACTTTTCAATGCTCTTTTTTATATATTTGCATTTATTTTCCTTTAAATTCTTTATCTTTTATACCTTTTTGCTAAGTGTGAGTTTGTATATGTATGTATTAACATTTGTCTACAGATACATCTGCACATGTGTGAGGGGGCATGTGGAGATCAGAGATTGACATCAGGAGTCCTCCTTGCTCAGTCACTCTCTACTTAGTTTTTTGGGGGCGGGGCTTCCCTGTGCCACTGTGGCTAGTCCAATATTTGCTATGTAGACCAGGCTGGATTTGAACTCACAGAGATTCACCTGCTTCTGCCTCCCAAGTGCTGTAATTAAAGATATAAGCAACCAATTCCAGTTATACCTCATTTTTTGAGACCTGATCTCTTACTGAACTTGAACGCACCAACTCTGCAAGCCCTGGGGATTCTCCTGTCCCACCTCCCTGAGATCACAGACAAAAGTCATAATGCCTGTTTTTTTTTCACATGGATTCTGGGGATCCAAATTCAGGCCTCTGTGAAAGTAAGGCAAGCATTTTACTGAGTGACCTACCATCCAAGTCATTTTGTTTTGTTCTTATTAATGATGCCTGTCTATAATATTAACTAATTTAAAGAAGCTGTGTTGGGGTATATGCCAGAGACTGCTAGTCAGTGAACATGGGAACTAGGGGAGTAAGGGTGATTATAGGAAAGGCAGAAAGAAGATGAAAGAGACAGATATGGGATGACTGCTTGTTATTACCATACCAACAAGCAAGTTTACTTTATCAGTGCCTTTTAAAGATGAGTAACAGAAAACAGGACTCATTCTAGGAAGTTAAACAATAATCACAAATGCTTACATGGTGAGTTTATAGTACACAGTATCTATATTTGACTAAGTCCATTTCCTTTAGGTTAGGGCAGTCTCTCATGAACATATGCTTATGTGGAGGAACATGGCAGGGTATAATGCATGTCTTAATTAAAAACAAAGACAGATGTCACAAAGATAGATGTCAGCAGACTTATTCATGATTAATCACAAGCAAGAAGTCAGCTAAAATTAACTCCATAGGTGCTCCTAACATGTCTCCCTTTTTTTATCTATACAAGCCAAAACTGTCTCAGCTATTGACACAGAAAGACTGTGTCTGTCTTAGGCATCTCCTCAAGAAGTGTGGACCTTACCCATCATTGGTACATGAATCCTAGCATTCATGTCCTGTCTTAGGTTTTTCCACCTCGGAGAGAATCTTACCTGTCTCTTTTATCTATAAGAGCAAAGAACTTTATCACTCATGGAGCAGAAAGTTGTGCCTTTCTTAGGTTGACATCTGAAAACATAGTTCTTACCCATCATTAGCACATTAATAATCTTGTATTTGTGACCTGCCTTAGGTTGAGAAAGATTTCAGGAGGATCTTACTTGTCATTGACTACTAACTTCTATCAGGGAAGATGTTGAAGCACTGACTTTATATAACTCTGCTTTGACATTTGTAAAAACTCTGATGATTCCTCTCAAAAGAACATGTAATAGACATGCCATAACAAAGATCATTAAAGCCAAGCCCTCCTTTAGACTTGATGTAAGAGAGATGTAAATGAGGACCATGAAGGAAAAATGGTCTGTAACTTTTTCAGAATATCATTTACAATAATAGCAGCATCAAAAGACAAAGGCTTTGCATTTCTTAAACTTACAACCCCCTTATGCAGGGTTAAAAAACTAAAGAAGTGTTAGTATTATGCCATATACCTTGAAGGTGCCTGTTTACTCTGGTCCAATTATGTTGACTCTCATTACACATTCTTTGGGTTATACAAATCCATAGATATTGAGCATGACATTCCAAATGGCTTCTGACTTTCATTCCTTGTACCTCATCTCCCATGATCTGCAGAATATCATAGAATGTATCAGTTCTCTGTTCTAGTTGTCTATCTAAATCTTCCTACAGGCAAAGGGCACTGGTTACATTTTCTGCAAGATGATTAACATAACTAGCTGTTTGTACCTCTTGTACTAAAGCTAACACAGAAGTAGTAGCATTATGAGTGCATCAATCAATACCAACAATGATCAGGCCAACCATACCTTTGCTCCTTGTCAGAGCATAATCTAATTCTTCCAGTATTTGTAAGCCTTTTTTCAGAATACCAGGATTCAGATAAATGTACAGGAATCATAATAGAATCTGGTTGATGTACTACCAGTACAGATTAACTGTCATACAGTACAGAAACACAATTGGACAAAACATAAAACAAGAAACATTGAAATCCTTATCATAGCTAATAACAAAGGTAACATTCTCAGTTAGCAAAAGATTAGATGGGGTAATGCAGGATGTTACATTTACCTCAATCCCAGAACCTGTTCCATTTTTTATCAACAAACATAGCAAACATAACATTATACAAGGCAGCTTTCAATTTCCAAATATGTCTCTGAAAAATGTTCAGAACCTGCCCCCAGATCCCCATTGTCATTTCCTTTTTTCCAATATTTCCAGACCAGTCCATGAGTCGGAAAAACTGGTCACATTAAAGAAAAGAGGAGGATCATAAAAACAACTTCTCCATTTGATTGTTTTTTCAAAGGCAAGATCCACAATTTCCATGCTCTCTGTCCTGCAATGTCTAAAAGCCTGAGGCAAGACAGCTTGTCTAGTCTGAGATAGAGGCATTCCATCTTAATGTTTTGCACTACACTTTTAGAAATATTCTTCCAAGACTGAGAGTCCACAGAAACATATCCAGCATTGGTACTATTTCTAGTAAAACCAATATGTAGCCCCTGACCCATAGTGGTGTAATTCACCAATTATACTGTTTTATCCTCTCAGGGACCCATTGCAGCCCTGACTGCTCCTGGAAGGGAGCACTTGCTAGGGTCACCTTCCCAGAACCCAAAAGAGATCCATACCTAACATTGGTGGAGGTCCTGTTCCATGTGATGTTTCTCTCCTTCAATGAGAAACGGCTGAGACCTGCTTATAAATATTGGGCATTTTTGCCAAGGAACACTCCCCTCCCACTGGTAAGATGGGAAGACCCAAAAATCTCTCAGTGGCAGATACCTCCTCCACTTCTGTCAAGAGGGTGAGGTTATTTTGTTTTCTCCCAGGATGTAAGTGTACCAATATGGGTGCCCTCAAGAAATACTTGCCCAGCCATGGACTAGAGGGTGAGGAAGGAGCCAGAAGACCAGGACTGAGAGATGTAATGTACATATTATTTTATTAATTTATTAATTTTTCTTCAGCCTGGGAAGGCTGATGAGCTCTGGACTTTGGTACCCCTACCCCCATTCTTTTGGCTGTGACAGTTAACCCTTCAGCCTACCCTGCTCTTTTCTCTTCCAATGTGAGTTTGGGTTTGCCTTCATGGACATAGTCACTAGTACACAATGATTAGAAGGCATCTGGCCCACAGAAGGAATTCTTGGGTTTACCACCAATGTCTTCTCCATTGGCACTTGTATCAAACTGCACAATATGACCATGGGGGACTTTCATGGTAATCTAACTTATGGCACTATGTTAGGCATGCAACTTCATATTCCCTTTACTGATTACAAATCCCTAAAGTGTCCGCCAAGCATATTACATCCATGCCTGCTTCGCTGCCCAAGGGTCCCTCAAATGCCCACTTTCATGGGACTTCCTATCCTTTGGGAGGACTGTCAGCCTACAGTAGGTATAACATTCCCCAGGGTCTACCTGTATTGTCATCTAAACTCACACTTGGCATGTAGAAGTTTACCTCACATTATGCTTCCAATATTACTCCCTATGTTAACAGGATTCCCATTAGATTCCAATATGGTCCAATTAAGAACAATTGATATTTATGTGGTCTTGATTTTTGCCTCCCTTACTCTCCTAAAAGGTAGCTGTCTCTTTAATGGGACAAATTTCCTCCATATAAACCCCTTGGCGAAAATGTGGACAGAGGTGACCCCTGTGAATGTGACCATTGGCAGCCAGGTTGGCTGGAAAGCCAGCCCAGTTTGTGTCTGATCGCCTTTTTTTCTTTCTGGTCACCAATATCTCCATTGTCAGACACCGCCTTAACTGCTTTAATGGGAAATGTCTCCTGATGGCCTGTTGGATGGGATGCTCAACAACGGCTATCCTGATGAGGGAACCAGCTGCCATTGGGTGCCTGTGGTGAATACCACCCACTTTCATGCCATCACTCTAATGGCCCAGACTCACATACAACACCTACACTGGAGAAAGAGGGATTTTGGTATGACAGCTGCCAGCATTGCAGCCATCATTGCAGGCATTGCTGGGGCAACAACAGCTGTTGTTGCCTTGACCCTGACAGCCACTATGGCAGAGACTGTCAGTGCTGTAGTCTCTAAGTCAGCTGAGGTGCTACAGGTGCAGGAGGTACTAAATCAACATCTTTTATCAAGCCATCCATGTTTTACAACAACACATTGACTTGCTGGCAGAAGAGTTGGCCCTTGTTAGGGACATGCCTTTACTGGCTTGTGACCCCAGGTTTGACTCAATCTGCCTAACCCCTTACCAGGTAAATAACGCTACTGAAGCCCAACAACTGTTGGCTCAATATCTTAAAGGTACCTAGTCAGACAAATTCCTTAACTATGCTGTGCTGTTAAGGGAGAACAGCCAATATCAATAGGACAAAGGTATCTGTGTTCTCCCTAGATGTCAGATTCTTGGGGAAAATGTGGAACAATATTAAGAGGCTGTTTGACCCTCATGGATAGCTACTTATGCTATGATGGGAGGAATTGTCATAATAACTGTCTTGTTTCAGTGTCTCATACAGCATATCTCCAGGCAGTATTCCATATATAAGGCAACGCCAGGTGCTGATGGCTCTCAAAAATCCCAATTGCAGCCTCACTAAGGAAGTGATCAAAACCTGGATGGCAGAGATTCCTGAAACCACCATATAGGCTGTTCCTCATCTCCCCGTTGTGTGACATGCCTCCAGAGTCATATCTCTTTGAGGGCTAGTAGTCAATGATGTCTAAGATCCTGGAAGACAGAACAACCTAAGACAGACACAGTACTGGGAATCTTCTGAAGTGTGGTGAACAATGTTGAGACAATGGTACCCCAGCTTCCACTAGGCTGTCAAAATCTAAAAGCAAAAGGGTGAAAATGTAGGAGGAATGATGCAGCTGCCTCTGCATGAACACCAGGGGTCGCACAGCCACAAAGGCATCTCTTGCAGGAGGACCTAATTGAGGACTGCCTGAGAAACCAAGGATCACTGACACAAACAATGCCAACAACCAGGGACTACTATTTATAAGAGATGCTTTCTTGGGACCAATGGGGCACAGGTGGAGGGTATTAAAGGAACTTGCAGCAGCATTCAGATGAGCTTGCTGCAGCGTTTCTCACCTGCTCCCAGTGTCTGTGCTGTTGATTCCATGTCACCTCACCTCCAACCCCCAAGGGCAAGTAGGGTCAGGCAGTGGGTGGTCCAGGGCACAGGCAGCAATGAGAGGCAATGACAATGAGCAAGAGATCATTAAACTCTTAAAATACCTACCTAGGGAGAAGCAAAGTAGGCATTCCTTATGAAGCATAACCATGAGGCATGACAGGGAAGAACAGTGTGAAAGTTACATAGGATATTAGCCAGAGAAAGGTGACAGAAAAGTACTAGCTGCCTTACAAAGCACAAGTAAAACAAGCCACTTCTAAGACACTGGAACAAAGGGGAGATTCAAAGCAACAGTTCTGTTGGTTGTAGAATTAAAAATTTTTTTCAACAGGTTTTCTCTCTTGGGCTTTAGTGCTGAGCATCACACACCCACCCCCTCTGTATTCTGAAGAGGCATTCTTCTTTCTGCATCTTGTGTGCCACCTGCTCAAATGTGACAGCTTCACCTTTCTGTGCTAAAAATGGCCTTAGTGCCTCAAAGATGTCTTTATTCACATACAGTTTCTAAGACATTAAGGAACCTAAGGGGGAAAAAAAAAGAGTCATCAAGCAAGCCCCAGGCACATCGAGATTGAACAGAAGAAAAAAAAATGTCATTTCCTGACCCCCTCTGACCTCTCTAGAAGAGGTTCCATCTCTTTGCATCAGCTTGTGGTTCAGGCTGTGACTGCCACAGGGATCAGACAAAAGCTGAGAGGTGGAGAGTAAGAACATGATGTAAAATTAATGGAAACTAAACTAGGTTAAAGGGGATTGTGTAGCAGAATATTTCCCCCACTACAGTTTACAAAAAACTCGGTAGTTTGGGAGGAGGTAATGTGGGAGGAGAAGGAGAGCAAGAGGAGGAGCTAGGGGGAGAGCAGAGATGTAAAAACCATGGAGAATCACAGGTCCAGGACAGTCCTGGGTAACAACTTATATCTAGGTTATTTATTTGGGTAACACCTCTAATTGTGTGGGCATCTTGTTAATTGAGCATTACCAAACATATAAAGCCTTTGGATAATCTTTAAGCATTAGAGTCTCATTTCTACCTCATGGAGGGTGGGATGGTCTGGGCTCAGCTCAGCCTTGTGGAGACAGAGTAGTAGATTGGCAGAGCCATCTTCCACACTGGCATCTTGTGGGTGGCAGAGTCAGTGCTTTGGCCGGCATGAGCTGCGGTCAGAGTTGAGCAGCTGTGGGAGCATGCTGCAGCTCATGGCCTCAGGCCTTGCAGAGTCAGGAAGATGGTGGCCCTGTAACACAAGATAGTTTGGGTGCTGCCATTTTAAATATTACCTGTAACATACCTACATTGACCTCTGACCTCCACACATATGTGCACATATGTGTAAACACATATTCACACTTATACTCACACAACACATAACCATATATGCACGAGAATGGACATACATACACACACACACACACACACACACACACACACACACACACACAGTAAGAGTCTTTGTACAGAAAAATCATGTATGCTTTAGTTTTAGGGAAAATCTAATTTTACTTAGAACCTAGTCAAAGTACTTACAGGATCATTTGGTGTCAGAGTCTCATAAGAACAAATCAGGCAGCTCCCTAGTAGTGAGATGAAGGGATGTGAATGCAAGCCTAACTTTCAAATGCCTGGACCCAGTCCCAGTTCTGCCAATAACACACTTTTCTTGCTGAAATGAGAACAGTGAAATTCAGCTTGAGGGCTACTGTGTGGACTGAGTTCAGTTATTGATGTGAATGTCCTGAGTACACATTGGCCTCCCAATCAACATGTATAACTCAGAAAAAAAATAAGACTTATCTCCTTCCAAAAAGAAATGAATAGTTGACTCCAGGTTCCCAGAAGCTGGAGTTAGAGATGGTTGTGAGCTGCCACATGAGTGCTGGAGACAGAACTCAAGTCCTCTGAAAGAGATAAGATCTCTTAACTGCTGAACCATGTCTCTAGCCTCCACAATACTAGAAGTCAATGAATGATCAAGAAGGGGAAATACATAAACATCCAGATGGTAATTGAGAAGTAGACGAGGGGCTGGAGAGAAGGCTCAGTAGTTAAGAGCATTGACTGCTCTTCCAGATGTCCTGAGTTCAATTCCCAGAAACCACATGGTGGCTCACAACCGTCTGTAATGGGATCTGATGCTTTCTTCTGGTGTGTCTGAAGATAGCTACAGTATACTCACATACATAAAATAAGTAATTAATTTAAAAAAATAGAGAAGAAGAGGTACTAAACTCAGAAAGCCTATCTTCTCTCTCCTGAGTCATGGGGGTGGAGGCTAGTCTTGCCAGTGTCTTGCTCTTCCTTCAGCTAACTCATACTTACATTGAGAAATTACTGAGAAAAATCTATGCTTACATTGTGAGTCTATCACTTGTGGCTGTTGCTGACATAAGATTTTATGATCATAGAAAGTTGGAGGCTAAAGGAAAGTCTACAGGTGTTAATCTCACCGGTCAAGAGGTCAAGAATAAGATCACTACCATAGTTTAAAGCCAAATTTCAATCAAGCTTTAATTAAATACTGGCCAGGTTGATAAACTCTCTAGTAAGATCCATCCCTGGATTCGAAGAAAATGGCTACAGAGTCACATTTTGCAGATGCTAAAGGGGCAACTCCACAAGGCCACTGCATTTCCCATCAGGTCCAATCAGAGGCAAACGTATATCGTGATGTATTTCCTGCCTATATACGCACATCCCGCACCTCAACACTCTACTCCCACATCCAATCAGGGGCAAGCCTACATTCTGTTATATTTTCTGCCCATGTACCTCCCACTCATATTCAATGCAGGTGGAGATGGGTCAAACAAACTTGTTTAGGAGAATGAAAACATAAATAGCCCCCAGCATTTAACTTTGATTCTCACAGAGTACCATCATCTGAAGATTTCTGCATCTTTTTTAATATTTATTGAAACAGTGATATTTAAAAGAAAGTATGACAGCTCTGACACAGGAAGAAAGCTAGCAGTATTTTATTAAGTTGGGGGTTAAAATAATCATTATTCTTACAGTATTAATCTCACAAAGATAAAAATAACCCCTAAGCTAAAAAATGTTTTCCACTGCCCTTAAATTTTATATCTTATAGCCATAAAATTTTTATCCTTGAAGATTCTACCCTTTACAGATTATATCTTAAAACCACTAATTTAGTTCAGACATCTTCAGTGATATGACCGAGGTCCTGTGAGAATGGGTGATTCATCCAAATTCGCCTAAGTGGTGGACCAGCTGGGAACTGCTTCTAATATATCACACTAACTCTTATAAATTTCAGAGAAGACCTTTTACAAAGGCCACAAGTTTTTCATGTCATTTTTGTTTGTCATTTTGTCTGTTTTGGTTTTGGTTCTTTCTATAAACAGGGAGGCTATCTCGTCAGTACCTGTGTTTGTGTTTTCCACCCACATATCCAACCTTTGTCCTGTTTGCTTTCTTTGTTTGTTTGTGGTTTTTTGTTTTTTGTTTTGCTTTTTGTCACTTTGACACAAGATAGAGTCATCTGAGAAGAATGAACCCCATTTGAGAAATCATCTCCATCAGATTGGCCTGTAGGCAAAACTCTCAGTCATGCTCTTAATTAGGAATTGATGTGAGAGAATCTATCCTACTATGGGCATTGGTAATTCCTATGCAGATGGTCCTAGGGTGTACATAAGAAAGTACCCTGAGCAAGCCACAGAGAGCCAGCCAGTAAGCAGCACTCATACATGGCCTCTGCTTTAGTTCCTGCCTCCAGGTTCCTGCTCTTCCTGCCGTCCGTCCTTTCACAATGGACTGTTGCTTTGGGTCATGGTGTTTTATCACAGCAATAGAAACCAGAGATAGCCTTACCCTAAAAACTCATAAGAAAAAAAGCATTGTACCCTTCTCAGTTTTGACTAATGAGTTGGAAATGCAAAACTCTTTGAAGTCTCAATGGGAAAGGAACTTTCTGGGGTTTTAATTCCTGCAGCACATCAAACTGTTTGAGATAAAAATAAATGAAGCTCCTTGATCTGAGGAGTAAAGAAACTAATCAGAATTGTTCCCAATGCAACACTGCTTAGTTTGTCAGTAAGGACCAAGAATAAGTTCCCTTGGACTTGCTATTATAGTCTTACATTTGTATGATACCAGTTTACATAAAAAGACAAAATTTCTCATGCTCTGGAAGTTATTTCATGCTTCAACCATCAGGCAAACTGTACCCCAATGAGCCAGAAATAGCTCTCTAGGCTAGGCATTAACATATTAACTTAAGCTGCTTGATACCACATAGACTCTAAAGTATCTAGCAAAGGGCTCACATACTACAGGGTGACGATAAACAATAGATTCTGTTCATTCTTGGGGAGTGAGGCTTAAGAACTGAGTCTCAGTCTCTAGTGACACTGACTTCCAAAGTAATTCATGCAGGATCATCAAGAGTCACTTATTCCCATATGAGCAATTAAATTATTCAAAGTCATGATTGTCACTTAGTATCATTATTAGTGACATTCATTAGATCCTTGCTGATCTTTTTTGTATCCCATAATAACTTTGGAGGCTTTTGAGAGAGGTAAGAATTTATCTTCCTAGGGTTGGGGAAGACAGTTCAATCATAAAGTTTTTACCCCACACTATGAGGACCTGAGTTCAAACTCCTCACTTACATAGAAAAGGCTAGGGATGCCAGTGCAAGCTTGCAGTCCAACACTAGAGAGGTGTAGACAAGATGCTATCAGGGATTCTCTGGAAAGCCAGCTTATTCCAAGAAGTAAGTTGGGGACTGGAAAGATGGTTCAGCAGTCAAGAGCACTTAGAGGTGCTCTTGCAAATGACCCTGGTTCACTTTTCAGCACCCACACCACAGCTCTCAATTATCTGCAACTCCAGTTCCAGGGGATCTGGTACCATCTTCTGGCCTCTGCAGGCACCAAAGATGCATATATTACACATCCAAGCACATACAGGCAAACACTAACACACATAAAATAAAACAAAGTCAATACTAAAAAAAGAAAAGCCAGACAGCTCCTTAAGAATAACACTTGGGGTTGATCTATAACCTCCACACATGTACACACATGTATAGTCATGTAAACACAAACATATCAACAACAAAATAACATGATATGTAGTCACATGCCCACACTCACACCACTCCTTTAAACAGGAAGAAAATTTAGGGAACTAACTACAGTCTACTTGATGGGGTCTCCCCACTGTTTTTGAAAGTACACACCTTTGACAAAGGCACTCTCAGCTGAAGGAGGAGCATTCAGTGAATAAAGTCTGCCACTTCTGGGGCCACTGACTCCTCAGTACTGTTCACAGGGAAATGAATGTGATAGAAAGAACTGCCCATTTATTCTTTAGCTGAGCTGGCCTTCAGGAAACAAGGGCATCTGTTCCAGCAAGGTGTGTAATTACCCGAAACAAGAGGCAAGCAGCCTAGGTCAGGTAGCAGGGAGGCTGCTGACCTTATCTTATACTATTGCAGGCCAATTGCACCACTTCCTGTTTGGACACCAACAGACTAGGGAATGATGAAAATTCCCTCTGATCTAGTCTCTAGGAAAGGAGGAGGACTGGATTCCACTCTCAGATGTGGAGAAGTTTCTTTGAAGAAAAGGAGATAAACTAATTCAGATGATGTAAGTGGGAGTCATGAGCAATTGAAGAAGACATAGGAGTTGGGAACGTAGAACAAAATTGAAACACACAAAAGAATTAGGAATCATTAGGAATGAGCAAGCATCCACACACTATCCTGAAAGTGTCAGAGTGTCGGGTTCTGGGTTCTGAAAACTGAACTGAGTCCATAAACACCACAAATGTCAGAAGTTGTTCCCCCTTTCCTGACCCTTCATCTGGGAGATATAGAGACAGATGAATAACCCAGCTACACAATGGGCTCCAGACTGTGTGACGCTCCTCTGATAATGTCAGGCATGCAGACAGTATATATGGTCCCTGCTCATTTCTAAAACTTGTTAGCATTCTGAAACACCCTTTGAAAAATAATGAACAGGTCTTAGTTGGTTTCATAAGTAAGCTGGCCATACAAAGTCCATACTTATCTAAAAGAATAACAATGTACTGGTCCAAAATGAGAAATTAACAGGATAGCTCCCACCATATTCTTGTGTGATTGAGGTACCTCACTGCACAGGTTGGGAAGCCACCCTTCATGGGTTCCATCAGGACAGAAGAAATTGTGTTCCACAATCCAAATTTACAGATGAAAGGAAAGTATGGGACCACAGCTTATCACATCTTCTAACCTACAGGAATTTAAAGTGTGATAAAGGACAACTTTATTTCGTGAGAATACTTCTCTTATCCACTGCTTCATACCAGAGAGACCAACAGACTATTAAATGCCTACCATATATTCTACATGGGAGCTGAGAACTTCACCTGCATTTCACCTCAGCATTCATCAAGTAATAGTGACAGGGTAGTAACGCAAACAAGGACTCAAAGAGCCTGAATAAGGTTAACATGTGTCTTAGTCACTATTCTATTGCTATGAAGAGATACAATGACCAAGGCAACTCTTATCAAAAGAAAGCATTTAATTGGGGGCCCATATAGTTTCAGAGGGTTACTCTATAATTGTCATGGTGTGGAGTATGAACATATGGAGGCAGGTGCTGGAAGGGTAGCTGAGAACTACATCCTGACCCATAGGCAGAGAAAGAGTACCACAATGGGCCTGGTGTGAGTTTGAAACCTTCAAGCCCAGTGACACACTTCTTCCAACAAAGCCAATACCTATTCCAATAAGGCCACAGCTCCCAATCCTTCTCAAAGGATACTACTCCCTGGTAACTAAGCATTCAAATACATGAGCCTATGGGTGTCATTCTTATTCAAACCACCACAAGAGGGCCAGAGATAACTGCGTCGTGACAAGAACAAAAATCCATCTATATAACTGAAGCAAGAATCAAAATGGAGAATCTTACAAATCAAAATCACTAGGAAAGGGTGCTAAGCAAATTGACACCTTCTCAAAATCATCCAAAATGTTTTATCTACCCTTTCTAAAACCTGGACAGCCAGTAAACAGAAAAATAAAAAGAATATTAAGAGAATATGAAAACGTGTTTTTTCTTACTTTCTGCTCCACACTGTATTCTTAATTGATATACTTTCTGTCCTGTACTAAATATAATTGTATAAATCGTCATAGTTTTTTTCCACATCCATCATAAATGCTAACACACAGGCTGGTATTGCCTGATGCCAAGGAGAGGGTGGACTCAAAGAGATAGCTTGTTAAAATGCTAACAGGTCATGAAACAAAACACAATTAGAAAAGCAAATAGGTGTTCAGTAAGGGAAGGTAGAACCCTGTGACTGGGATAATAGGATTTCCAACCGTACACACGCTGTAGTGGGACATGGATGGAGGCTTGCAGAACATATGCTAGGAAAACAGTGGTCCACACTAGGAGATGGATAAGAGCCAAGACTTAGTGAACTTCATCTGAGTGAAATCTGGTAGAAGGTAGTGATAAAGGGTCGAAAGACAGGGTTTGAATGAAAAGAGAAGCCACCAGGGGAGAAGGTAGAAGCCAAGCTAGACAGAGTCACAGTCCTGTGCCTGACCCTTTAAGGATCCCCAGCTTTTTGTCAACTGACCCTTTAATAGAACTGTTTGACCCTATGACTTTCAGTGTTGGTTGCCATTTGTACTTCTGGAATAAAGAAGAAGCAGAGGCTGAGAGAGCAGAGTGAGGTCCAGCTGGCAGAAGGGTAGGATCAGAGGGTAGGGTTAGAGAAGACATCTGGGAGTGGGAAGAAAGAAGGTAGAGTAGAATTAAAGAAGAAAGGATGGTTGGTGCAGAGAGGAGATTGGAGCAGAGTGAAAATGGGAGACCTTGAGCCAGGAGAAGCTAAGCTGAGCTGAGCCAGAGAAGATCTTGTTAAGAAACAGCTAAAAGTGAATTGGGCTGACAGAGTGAAAAGAGAAGACAGCTGGTGACAGCTGAGCCAGGAGAGGTTGAGCTGAGCAGATAGGCTAGAACAGCTATAGTTTGGAGTTGCTCGTACTGGAAAAACTGGGAGAAGAATGGACTCAGCACACTGTTGAGGAACCGTTGGGAGAAATGTCTGAAGAGCCTGGGCTGGAAACTGTGAGGAGGGCTGGTAGGGAGTTAAGGGAACTGGTTACTGTTTATAAGAAGAAGAAGAAAAAAAACATTTAAGAGAGAAAGGGAAAAAAACATGGTTTACACCTATTTTCTGGCTTTTTCAACATTTAAGTGTTTAAACTTTAGGCTCCTAACTGAATTCTATCTGTATTCTACATACATATAAGGTTAAAAAAATGACATGAGACATATTAAAAAGGTACATTAAAAAGGTACAGGTTACAGGGAAGTCTATTATTTCAAACTTTGTTTTATCTTATGTGCATGGGTGTATGCCTGCATGTATGTATGTGTATCACATGACTGCAGAGATCAGAAGAGGGTGTTGGATCCCCTAGAACTGGAGTTTCAGTTGGTTGTAAGCACCATATGAGTGCAGGAAATTGAACCTACATCCTCTGCAAGAACAGCTAGTTCTCTTAACTGCTTAGCCATCTCTCTGGCTCCCTAATATTTACAACTTTTTAAAAATTGCTTTAAAAATTTAAGACTTCCAGGGAAATGAAACCAAAAAGAAGTATTACAATGGGTAGCACAAAAATATAGAAAGATGTTCAGAAGATGCTACAATGAACGATTTGCCAACAAATTGGACAATCTACAAGAAATGGGCAAATTCATACATACATACAACCTATAAAGGTTGAATAATGAATTTTTTAAAAAATGAACAGCACATAATGAGCAAAATTGAAACCATAATTTAAAAATTCCCATCAAAGGTTAGAGCCAACTGCTTTATTGCTGAGTTATAGCAACTGCTTACAATTCCTGTCAACTCTCCCAAAAGACTGGGGGGTGGGGGAAAGGTGCTTCCAAAGCCACTATACAACTCCCACATTAGCGCTGTATTGTATTCAGAAAAGAATCCTATGAGGATAGGAAATTACAGGACAATATCTCTGAGGAATACAGATGCCTGAAATCCTCTACAATACATGAACGGGACAACTCAGCATTACAGTTATGGGTTAAGTGGGATTTATCTCTGGGATCCAGAAAGATACACATGAATTAGTCAGTGTAGTGACAGACTGAAGATTAAAATGTCAAATCACCAACACACACTGATACACATACACATTCTCTCTCTCTCTCTCTCTCTCTCTCTCTCTCTCTCTCTCTCTCTCTCAGAAAATGCAGACAAGATTATTAAAACTTTTAATATAAGAGGTTTAAAGAGAAAGCATGTCAGGGCAGAGAGGTGACTCAGTGGTTAACAAAGTTTTCTGGATTTAGTTAACAGAGGGTCCAGGTTCAGTTCCCATCATGCACATTGCAACTCAGCTATTCTGTAACTTCAGGTCAAGGGGATCTGATGTCCTCTTCTGGTCTCAAAAGGCACTGCAGGCACAATGGTGCACATATGCACATGTAGATAAACACTCATAAAGTAAAAATAAACTTTGTATAAAGAAAATACTTCAACATAGTAAAAGCCACATATGATAAGCGATACTAAACCCCCAAAAGTTCTCCTACCTGTTGCAGAATCAAGAATCGGTAGCTTTCTCTCTTCCTTGTTTCTTTCCAATACAACACTTCAAAGTCCCAGCCAAACCAATTAAGCAAGAGAAAAAAAATTAGATGGACTAACATGAAACCATCTCTATTTGCTAATGACATGATAAAACACAGAAAAGAGAGTCCTTAAAACATTATCAAAAATTGGTTATTAGTATAAATAATTCTACACAAATCTCAGGGTACCAAATCATCAACACCTGAAAGTCCCTCACATTTCTGCATACTAACCCTGACCACCTGAAAATAAAATTAAGAAAAGACATCATCTACAAAAGTAACAACCACTAAAATATTTGGACATACATTTAAACAAGGATACAAAAGAGAACTAAACAATGAGGAAAGTAAATTAGGGAACACAAATACATGAGACATTTTCCTGGGTTCATGGATTGAATGACTTAATAATTTGAAATTCTTCATACAACCTAAACCAGTCAACAGATCCAATTCAATCAATATCCCAACAACGTTTTTCACAGAAGTTAAGAAAAAAAAAAAGGAGGAGCACAGAGCAGATCCCAGGAGGCAGCTCTATACCCAACCTCACAATACCCAGAGGAAGAGGGCCTCCTAGGAGCTCTAACCGAGGCAGTATCTCAGGTAAGGAGACAGCAACAGCTGCCCCAAACAGGGAGCAACTGGGACCCACTGGGACCCAGGAATTCACTCCTGGCCCAGAGCATGGGTTCCTTCAGGTCTCGGCCTGAGCACTCAGCATATCCCAGGAGTCAGCTCTGCACCCAATCTCTCAGAATCCAGAGGAAGTGGGGCTCCCAGGAGCTCTAACCCAAGCAGTATCTTAGGTAAGGAGGCGGCAACACTTGCCCCAAACAGGGAGTAACCTGGACCCACTGGGACTCAGGAATTCATTCCTGACAAGCAACACTGGTTCCTTCCGGTCTCCACCTGAGCACTGAGCAGATTTTGGGTCTCAGCTCTAACCCTAGCACCAAAACCCATCGCAAACAATTCTGACACAACCAAGATAATAGTTAAGACACTCTCCAGTCAGAGACAGCACAGACAGCACTAAGAAGATCCAGATGGAGAAAGGCAAGTGCAAGAACATAAGCATCAGCAACCAAAGGTACTTGGCATCATCAGAACCTAGTCCTCCCATGTTAGAAAGTCCTGAACTCCCCATATCACCAGGAAAGCAAGAGCCAGATCTAAAATCACTTCTAATGATGATGATAGAAGACTTTAAGAAGGACATAAATAACACTCTCAAAGAATTTGAGGAGAACACAGGTAAAAAGGTAGATGTCCTTAAAAAGGAAACAGAAAAATTCCTTAAAGAATTATAAGATAACACAACCAAGTAGGTGAATGAATTGAACAAAACCATCCAGGACATAAAAATGGAAGTAGAAACAATAAAGAAATCACAAAGGGAGACTACCCTGGGGATAGAAATCCTAGGAAAGAAATCAGGAGTCATAGACACAAGCATCACCAACAGAATACAAGAGATAGAAGAAAGAATCTCAGGTGCAGAAGATACCATAGAAAATATTGACACAACTGTCAAAGAAAACAAAATGCAAAAAGTTCTTAACACAAAACATCCAGTAAATCAAGGACACAACGAGAAGACCAAACCTAAGGATAATAGGTATAGAAGAGAGTGAAGATTCCCAACTTAAAGGGCCAATAAATATCTTCAACAAAATTATAGAAGAAAACTTCCTTAACCTAAGGAACAAGATGCCCAAAATCATACAAGAAGACTACAGAACACCAAATAGACTAGATCAGAAAAGAAATACCTCCCATCACATAATAATCAAAACAGAAAATGCACAAAACAAAGAAAGAATTTTAAAGGCAGTAAGGGAAAAAGGCCAAGTAACTTATAAAGGCAGACCTATCAGAATTACATCTGACTTCTCACCACATACTGTAAAAGCCAGAAAATCCTGGACAGATGTCATACAGACTCTAAGAGAACATAAATGCCAGGCCAGGCTAGTATACCCAGCAAAACTCTCAATTGCCATAGATAGAGAAACCAAGATATTCCATGACAAAACCAAATTTACACAATATCTTTCCACAAACCCAGCACCACAAAGGATAATAGCAGGAAAGCTCCAATACAAGGAGGGCAATCATATCCTAGAAAGAGCAAGAAAATAATCCTCTTCCAACAAACCCAAAAGAAGGTAACCACTCAAACAATGCCTCCACTATTAACAAAATTACAGGAAGCAACAATCCTCTCTTCTTAATATCTCTTAACATCAATAGACTCAATTCTCCAACAAAAAGACATAGGCTAACGGACTGGATACGCAAACAGGACCCAGTATTTTGCTGCATACAGGAAAAACACACCTTAGCAACAAAGACAGACACTACCTTAGAGTAAAAGGTTGGAAAACAATTTTTCAAGCAAATGGCCTTAAGAAATAAGCTGGAGCAGCCATTCTAATATCAAATAAAGTTGACTTTCAACTTAAAGCTATCAAAAAGGATAAGGAAGGACATTTCATACTTGTCAAAGGAAAGGTCAACCAACATGAACTCTCAATTCTGAATATCTATGCACCAAATGCAAGACCACCCACTTTCATAAAAGAAACCTTACTAAAGCTCAAAGCACACATTGTACCTCACACAATAATAGTGGGAGACTTCAACACCCCACTCTCAGCAATGGATAGATCATGGAAACAGAAACTAAACAGAGATACAGTGAAACTAACAGAAGTTATGAACCAAATGTACTTAACAGATATCTATAGAACATTTAACCCTAAAGCAAAAGAATATACCTTTTTCTGAGCACTTCATGGTACCTTCTCCAAATTACATCATATAACTGGTCACAAAATAGGCCTCAACAGATACAAAAAATCTGAAATAATCTCATGCATCCTATCATGTCACCATGGTCTAAAGCTGGTCTTCAATAACAAAAATGACAATGGAAAGCCCATATTCACATGGAAACTGAACAACACCCTACTCATTGATAATCTGGTCAGGGAAGTAATAAAGAAAGAAATTAAAGACTTTTAGAATTTAATGAAAATGATGACACATCATACCAAAACCTATGGAATACAATGAAAGCTGTGCTAAGAGGAAAACTTACAATTCTAAGTGCATACAAAAAAAAAAAAAACTGGAGACAGCATATACTAGCAGCTTGACAACTCACCTGAAAGCCCTTAGAACAAAAAGAAGCTAATACACCCAAGAGGAGTAGAAGGCAGGAAATAATCAAACTCAGGGCTGAAATCAACCAAATAGAAACAAAAAGAACTATACAAAGAATCAATAAAACCAGAAGCTGTTTCTTTGAAAAAATCAACAAGATAAATTAAACCCTTAGCCACAATAATCAGAGGGCTGACAGACAGTATCCAAATTAATAAAATCAGAACTGAAAAGGGTGACATAACAACAGAAACCAAGGAAATTCAAAAAATCATCAGATCCTACTACAAAGGCCTATACTCAACAAAATTGGAAAATCTGGATGAATGGACAATTTTCTAGACAAACATCATTTACCAATGTTAAATCAGGAGCAGATAAACCATCTGAACAATCCCATAACCCTGAAAGAAATAGAAGCAGTCATTAAAAGTCTCCCCACCAAAAAAAGTCCAGACCAGATGGTTTTAGTGCAGAATTCTATCAGATCTTCAAGGAAGACCTAATACCAATTCTCTTCAAACTATTCCACAAAATAGAAACAGAAGGGACACTACCCAATTTATTCTATGAAGCCACAATTACACTCATACCTAAACCATACAAAGACCCAACAAAGAAAGGGAACTTCAGACCAATCTCCCTCATGAGTATCAATGCAAAAATACTCAATAAAATTTTTTCGAACTGAATCCAAGAACACATCAAAACAATTATCCATCATGATCAAGTAGGCTTTATCCCAGGAATGCAGGGCTGGTTCAACATACGGAAATCCATCAATGTAATCCACCATATAAACAAACTCGAAGGAAAAAAAAAACACACATGATCATCTCACTAGATGCTGAGAAAGTATTTGACAAAATTCAACATCCCTTCATGATAAAAGTCTTGGAAAGATCAGGAATTGAAGGTCCATACCTAAACATAGTAAAAGCAATATACAGCAAACCAGTAGCTAACATCAAACTAAATGGAGAGAAATTTGAAGCAATACCACTAAAATCAGGGACTAGACAAGGCTGCCCACTCTCCCCCTACCTATTCAATATAGTACTGGAAGTCCTAGCCAGAGCAATTAGGCAACACAAGAAGGTCAAAGGGATACAAATTGGAAAGGAAGAAGTCAAATTTTAACTGTTTGCAGATGATATGATAGTATACTTAAGTGACCCCAAAACTTCCACCAGAGAACTCCTAAACCTGATAAACAACTTTAGCAAAGTGGCTGGATATAAAATTAACTCAAACAAATCAGTAGCCTTCCTCTACTCAAAAGATAAACTGGCTGAGAAAGAAATTATGGAAATGACACCCTTCACAATAGTCACAAATAATATAAAATACCTTGATGTTAATCCAACCAAGCAAGTAAAAATCCTGTATGACAAGAACTTCAAACTCCTGAAGAAAGAAATCGAAACAGATCTCAGAAGATGGAAAGATCTCCCATGCTCATGGATTGGAAGGATTAATATAGTAAAAATGGCTATCTCACCAAAAGCAATCTACAGATTCCATGCAATCCCCATCAAAATTCCCACTCAATTCTTCACAGAGATAGAAAGAGCAATCTTAAAATACATTTGGAATAACAAAAAAACCAGGATAGCAAAAACTACTCTCAACAATAAAAACTTCTTGGGGAATCACCATCCCTGATTTCAAGCTAATATCCAAGGTATACAAAGAACTGAAGAAATTAGACTATAGACAATCAAATAACCCTGTTTTAAAAAATGGAGCACAGAGTTGAACAAAGAATTCTCAACTGAGGAAGCTCAAATGGTTGGGAAGTACCTAAAGAAGTGTTCAGCATCCCTAGTCATCAGGGAAATGCAAATGAAAACAACACTGAGATTCTACCTCACACCAGTCAAAATGCCCAAGATCAAAAACACAGGTGACAGCAGATGTTGGAGAGGATGTGGAGAAAGAGGAACACTACTCCATTGTTGGTAGGATTGTAAGCTGGTACACCCACTCTGGAAAGCAGTCTGGTGGTACCTCAGAAAATTGAACATAGTGTTACTTGAGGACCCAGCTATACCACTCCTGGGCATATACGCAAAAGATGTTTTGACATACAAAAGGGACACATGCTCCACTATGTTCATAGCAGCCTTATTTATAATAGCCAGAAGTTGGAAAGAACTGAGATGTTCTTCAACAGAAGAATGGATGCAGAAAATGTGGTACATTTACACAATGAAGTACTACTCAACTATTAAATACAATGAGTTCAAGAAATTCTTAGGCAAATGGATGGAGTTCGAAAATATCATCCTAAGTGAGGTGATCCAGTCTCCAAAGAACCCACATAGTATGCACTCACTGATAAGTGGATATTAGCCCAAATGCTCACAATACCTAAGACAAAATACATATCCCACATGAAACTCAAGAAAAAGAAGGAAGACCGAAGTGTGGGTGCTTTGGTCCTTTTTAGAAGGAATACCAAAAGATTCAACCACAGCTCCCAAGGCCTAAACCTCCAGCCTAAGAGCACAAAGTGAGGGACTCATGTCTCCACCTCTATAGGTAATTGAGGGTGACCTTGTCAGACATCAGTGGAAGTGGAGGGCCATGGTCTCTGAAAGTTTGGATTCCCTAGTGTTGGGAATTCGAGAGCAGGGAGATGGGACTGGGAAGATGTTCTGAGCACACCTTCATAAAAATAGGAGGAGGGGATATAGGATAAGGGATTTGGGGGGAGAATGGAGAGGAGAAAACATTGAAAGGTAAATACATAAAATATCTAATAAAAAAAAAACAGATAATGGGTGTGGAGAAAAAAGATAGTTTACTTATTTCAAATTATTTTCAAAAGTTTCTAGGAGATGCTAATTGGCTAAGATCTTATTTTAAGCTCTCCACAAAAGAATTTAAGTCTCTGTTTAATATTCTCAAGAGAGATGTAAATCCTAATTTCCCTCAACAATTAATTGACAAAAGAGGAGTAATCTCACAAAAAGTAGAAGAAGCTATTATTAATTGATATATTATATAGTCTGATTAGTTGTTGGCTGTTCTATAATAGTCCTTTGATAAAAGAGATTATCAATATAGATTTATAATTTTTTAAGTAGTGTCTTCATGACCCTCTGAGTGTGGAAGGAGTGGCTGCTGGCACATCTGCCCTGATTTTACAAGAACTCTGAAAATTTAGCTTTAAAAATAAAAGAGGGGGAATGGTACCCCACACACACACAAGAAGGAGTCCCCTGAAATACTCTCCATTGTGCTTTGTTCCCTTTTAACTTTCTAACCTGAAAGCTCATTATAAATTTGCTGCTGACTGCCTCTGGCATCACCGAGACCAACAAAAACTATGCCACAGCTATGTGGAAGGACCTTCTTACCCTTAAAGGGAATGGCCCGGATCCAGTTCTCTTATGGGGCTGAGGATTGATATGCCTGTTTGATACCACAGAAGGCACAGCTAAATGACTACCAAAAGACTAATGAAATGAATAGATATCCCCACAAAGCCAGGCCCAACAATAAATAAGATGAATAACAATTGACATCCAGGGAAGAGAAATTTCCCTGAGAACTCCCTTCTTTTTCCTTTCCAGGTAAAAATGAATCACCCATGATGTCTACTGTTAGAAAATTCTAATCCTGATGCTGGCCTCCAACCTTACTCTACTCAGACCTTTGATGGGCCATTGACAAGAACATCAAACAGCTAGAGATTGATATCACTAATCTGAAGAAATTCCTTGTTTCACTGTCTGAAAAGATCTCCAAAATTTTCAAAGGACTCTATTGGACTTGATTTACTCTTTGACAATAGAAAAGACTGTGTATAGCTCTTGACTGTACAGCCCTTAAAGAAGAATGTTGCCTTTACATAGACAAGACAGGGATGGTTAAAGAGAACATGAAAAAAGTCAGAGAACGCCCTGAGAAGAGACAGAGAGAGAAAGAAAAAGATGAGAGCTGGTACAAGAATTGGCCTTCAACCTCTACATGGTTGTCAACCCTACTTCCTCCCATCTTGGGACCATTAATTGGGTTATTTTTTGCTTATTTCTTTTGGTCCCTGGGCCTTAAATAGACTGGCCAACTTTGTGAAACAACAGATAAATAATTTGGTAGCAAAACCTATTCAGATACATTATCATAAGTTAGCTATGGAGGACCACAAGACTCAAGATGAGGTTGTTACTCTATCCAGGATGTTCTCAAAACCCATCTCCACCCAACCTAAAAGAGGGGACTTCTGTCCCTAGACCAAGCAGAGAGGGGCCACCCAGAACCCCCTCTGACTAGCAGTCTGAATTCTTGCTTAGGCTGCGTGGCTAAGCACTGCAAGGGAATATAAATGGGACCAAAGGAGAAGAGAAACAACGTGTTTACTGGCTTAGAGTCTCTCTAAAACATAATTAGTATCTCCTTGGGCTCAAGGAGAAACTCCACAATGAAGCAGCACAGAGGTCACCTCCTTGACCAAGAGACCAGATATGATACCAGTGATGCTGGCCAGAAAAATACTTCTGTACCATTTCTATCAAAAATGTACCTTAATTGAATCGTGAGAAAATGTTAGGAAACTCAGGGTCAAGGACATTCCTCAAAGTGACTGATCAGTATCCTTTGGGACAAGGTCAAAAAACCACAAATAGTCTAAAGAGGAATGACTTCAGAGGTTGACACTGAAGGGGACCTGATTAGCAAAATTAACCAAATAAAATGTGATTCTGAGTTGATTCTTTTGCCAATCCAAGACAATGGCAACAAAGTAATAATAATTTTTTTAAAATCTTAGCAAAATTTGAATGAAGCTTCTAATGGCATTATACCAATCTGAATGTTCTATATGTCTGTACAGCATGTTGATTAGCATAAGAGAAATAAGAGGTTCATCAGAGCTCAGAGCTGACAAGATGACTAGCAATGAAAAACACTGGCGGCTCTTTGGAAGAACCCAAGTTTGGCTCCCAGCACACACATGGCAGTTCACCACTATCTGTAACTCCATTCCAGGGAATCCAATACCCTCTTCTGGCCTCTCTGGACACTCACACATATGCTGTAGACATTTGTGAGGCAAAACACCTAAACACATAAAACAGCAATAATAATTAAAATACTAATAATAAAAGCTTAATTTTTTTAAAAAAGAAATCAGACTATTTACATTATTAAAGATGAGTTCAAAGTAAAAATCTGTTTTTTTAATGACAGGAAAACCCAATCTAACACAAAACTTATATGATCAAGTTTTCTGTTAAAGCATCCAAGTGGACCAAATTACTGATTTTTTACTACAAATTTGGTGTGTTTATCATTTGGATTGCAAGATGGAAGGGGTAAGGTTGTGACCGTGACAAGAAAGATGTGGTTTTCATCTTATATACTTAGGGTCTGAAAGTCACTGAGGAAGCACAAAGGGGCCAGTCTGTGAACGGAAGCAGGGGGCTACAGCGTGGATCAGAGATGCACAGACATCAAGCCCCCAATGGAGGCACACACTTCAAAATAGACTATCTACAATTTGCTAACTTTATATTCTCAGGGAAAAATAAGACTCAAGACTGGCCACAAACAACTTCTCTTTCTACCTGGTAAATGCTCTGGCCTTTCACAGCAACCATAGTCTGTCTGCCAACTTCAAAACCCTGCGCTGGCCCTGCTCCCATCGTCTGTGAATGTGAAGACTGCACTAACCACTATCAGACGTTCACAGCCCAAGGACTCTTTGCTGAGACAGCCTAAATATGACAGAACCATCATGTCATTATATATGCATATGAAAGTTTCTTTAGGAAGTATATCATTTCTGTCATAAACATATGCTAATGAAAGGATTCTGAAATACAAAGACTCTCTTACAGCCCCAGACAAGACTGGAGCCCCCTGTTGTGCCTGTGGCCTCCAAGTATTACATCATCAAGGCAGTCTCTCAATACTCATAGTAGGAGGTGTCTGCCTTGTACCTCTAGAAATCAAAAAATAAGAAACCAGGGAATTGTACTGCCTTGTGTTGTAATTCTGCAAATACATGAATTCTGTATGTGCTGTATTGGGATAGAGACAATGTGGGAAATTCTTTTGTGCTTTTTAACTTAAATGTCCTAGGCTAGGTATCATCTATTCCTACAAATAAAGCAATATAAACTACAAGTCAAACTTCTTATCTTAGCTCTCATCTGAAACCAAAAACATCTCCCCTCAGAATCTCCCCTTGTGAACTTCCACCAGATGTTTGAAGGGCCTCAGGGTATCTGACATGAGCACACTAATAAACAGCTGTCTCGTCCCCTGCTCTCCCAAGGAAGTTTAATGATGGTTAAATCAGAACAACACCTTGCTTCCATTATGGAGAATGGCCCTGTGTCTACAAAAGATGTTGTTTCCTAGCTATCATGTGTGTCAATACTGCTTGGGTTTCAAAAATCGCTATCTGCCTGGAAGAAGTCTGTTTTTCTCTGTGCAGTTTGTTTCTTAGACATATATAATCTGTCAACAGCCAGCCGACGTTCATGGTAGAAGATAGACTGAGGGGTTGAAGGTGAAGCTTTGATGGCAGAGTGCTTGCCTGATGCCTTAGTTAGGGGTTTATTGCTGTGAAGATACATCATGAACAAGGTGATTCTTATAAAGGTAAACATTTAATTGGGATTGGCTTACAGTTTCAGAGGTATAGTTCATTATTGTCTTGGCAGGCAGATATTGGTGTGTTTTATAAAAAGATAGAGACGGGATATGTTTTGGTGAATGTGTAGTCAGGTTTGGGAGAAGGGGGTACCTCGGTGGGCCCATCCCTTCCCCCTGAGGGACCAGCCACATACTGGTATACTATAGAATAGTGTTTATTCAAGGTATGGAGAGGGGAGTTAGGAAGGTAGTAGAGGGAGAAAAAGGGAGAGGGGGGAGAGAGAGAGAGAGAGAGAGAGAGAGAGAGAGAGAGAGAGAGAGAGAAGACGGGGCAAGCAGCCCCCTTTATAGTGAGTCAGGCATACCTGTTGCCAGGTAACTGTGGTGCAAAGCTTAGACAAAAATGCTAACAGACATGGTGCTGGAACAGAAACAGAGTTCTACATCTGTAGCCACAGGCGGCAGCAAGAGACAATTACACTAGGCCGGGCTTGAGCATCCTGAAACCTCAAAGTCCACCCTCTAGTGACATACCTCCTCAAACAAAACCACACCTACTCCCACAAAGCCACGATTCCTAATAGTGTCACTCTCTATGGAACTATCGGGGCCATTCTTGTTCAAACCACCACTCATTCCTGGCATGCACAAAGCCCTGGGATCCATCCCCAACATCACTTACACTGAAAGTGGTGGTACACACTTATAATTCCCGTGCCAGGGAAAGTTATCCTTGGATAGTCAGCAAGTTCAAGGGCAGCCTATGCTATTTGTGACCCTTCTCAAAAAAAAAATTCTTAATAAAAAAAATAGGCTGATATCTGAGGATATATCTCAGGGGTAGAGCAATCTCAAGGTCCTGAGTTTGGTAAGGAGAGGAAGTCTTTTTTTTTTATAACTGTTTTTTGTTTGTTTGTTTGTTTTTGTTTTTGTTTTGTTTGTTTGTTTTTTAAATAATTTATTTATTTTTTCTCAAATCCTAGTTCATTGACACAGGGGTTATAAACACAGAAAGGCAGGATGTGGGGAAGGGGATGACACTGGAGTGTGGGTGTTCAGGGGGAATACAGATATCTTTCAGAACCGGGTATCGGCTGGGTGAAGGGTCAGGGGAGAGGTCACTATGACTCTGCCTATGAGTCACTTGTCCTTATCTAAGTTGGTATTGTCTGCCAAGGCTACCTATTTACAATGTCTATGACTACTCAGGCTGGTAAATTTCCACAAAAGCTCCCTGTTTACAATAGCTTATAGCCATCTGTTTCAATGTTTTTTTGTTTTTTTTTTTTTGCAGAGCCCCAAGACTTGGTGTTAGTATACATGTATGACAGGCCTATTGCTGATTTTAGGCCTATGGCTGATTTTAGGCCTTCAGTGTGTAAACAGGGCTGCCCCTGACATCAAGGAGAGGAAGTCTTACAGGCACTGAAAGAAGAAGAGGAGAAGGAGGAGGAGAAGGAGGAGGAGGAGGATTAGGAGGAAGAGGAGGAGGAGGAGGAGGAAGAGGAGGAGGAGGAGGAGGAAAAGGAGAAGAAGGGGAGAGGAAATAAAATAAAAGTTGATGGTTTTTTTTTTTTTTCCTCTATCGTAATCCACTGCAAACACTGAGGACATAAACCCTCCTTCCCTTATAGGGAGTTTGATCTCACTCCAATGGGAACCTCAGCTTGCTGCTCTCTGTTCTCAATGCCTTGGCAGAATCTGACATACAAACTTATTGTTTATGTTAAAAACTTATTGTTTATGTTTAAAAAAACAACAAAAATGAGAGAAAAATCAATAAATGAATGGTGGGCAGAATGGCTGTGTGAATTTTTTTTAATCTTCTAATTCCTCACCTACAATTATGTAACAGACAGGTTCACAAATGCAGCCATCACCATCAGATTTTTTCTTTTAAGTTGGATGTTGAAATGTTAAAGAACACTTATCATTCCTATTAAACTAATGGCCACCGCTATTCTTAGACCTGTCATGTCTCTCAGATTGCTGTCTCCAGAGCACCTGCCCTGTCTGTTCCCATATTTGTCCCACCATCCTTCCACTCTGCTGCTATTGGTCGTCTGACTGCCCCCTCCCTACTGGAGAAAACTTCCCCAAGAAACTAATCAGTTTGTCTGTATATTTATGGTCTCAGGTGTCAACTGCTTGCCTGTGCCACTCAGCACTGGTGTGATAGTTTGTATTAGTTGTCAATATGACAGAATCTAGAATCGCCCCTGGGCATGCCTGTGGTAGATCATCCAGATTATACTAATTAATGTGGAAAGACTCTTCTTAATAGGTTGGGATGGGGATGGTTGCGGGACAGACCATTTTATGGTCTGGGTTCTGGGTACAGTGAAGAGGAGAGAGGGACCTGAACGCGTGCACTCATCCCTTGCTACTACTTCCTTACCGATAGCTACCTCAGACTTCCCCCAAAATGACAGAGTGTAGCTTTGAACTGAAAGGAACCTTTTTCCTTATAAGACGCTTTTGTGAGAGTATTTTACCATAGCAACAGGAGAAGCTAAGAAAACTGGCCTTTCACTGGCTCCCTTCTCATTCCACACAGCAGTTCCTAATGTGTTCCCCAGCCTCCAAATGCCCTCTAGTCCATTTCCAATGCCCACTTATTCTCAACTTATCACAACATCCATTTGGCCAAATGCCATCTCCCTGAACTCCACTCTTAGTTCCAAACATCATGTTGCTTTTATATCTCACATAAGGCCTCTTGGGCAGGACATGTAGCTTAGTGTTAGACCATGTGCCCAACACAAGAGTTCCTTTTAATTTGTTCCAATTAACTCCTCAACTGATTTGGCATACATCTTTCAGCTACTTCTTAAGCCTAAGTCCATTGCTAGCAGACCACAAGAGAGCTTACGCTAAATTGAATGCCTAAACCTGGAAATTCTTTGTCAAACTCTAGTTTCCAATCAAATGTGATGTTTGTCAAAATGGGGTACAGGGGCAAGTCAAATCAGCTCATGTAATTGTGAAGGCCTAATTAACTTAAGCAGAGTTCCCTTGTAGAATAAGGTTCAGGACTGGATATTTTTCTCCCAACCTACAAGACTCACAGACATTCTGTTTTTCTGCTGCTGTGTACAGCATGGTCCTAATCCTAGGTCCGTCATGACTCTGGGTCAGTAGTATGCCATGGCCATAGGTTCCTGATTTGTGCATGAAGGGAAGAGAGCTCCAGTTCTCTTGAGGCCCTGTGAAGAAGTGACGTTTCCCAGATGCTGCAATAAGCATCAACTCACATGACCACCTCCAAGCCAACTGCTGATAAGAAGGGTAAAATTACTTTTAGTTCACTTTAGAGCTAAGAACAAATCTCCAGCCCTCATTCCAAAAAAAGTAGAAATGCTTTCAACAGTAATGCTCTCTTCCTACTCGTCCCCCTCCCCACCACCCAACTCCCACCTATCCCACCCGACCTCCAACACACACAGAGAACACACTTCCCTCCACTAGTTCCTGTAGCTAGTAGTGTAGTAGTAGTGTAGTATAGTAGTAGTGTAGACGGATTTCTTCCAGTCTTCCCAGGTACCAGCCTCTCTCTACCTTCAGTTCACCTTGCATAAAACCATGAAGAGTGAATGAACCAAAGCCATAGCTGCCAATATCCTCCAAAAGTATTTTTCACAAAAGCACTTCCTCTGCTGGGTGTCAGAACTGAGACAAGTGGCTGAGTTGCCTATTTAACAAAATTAAAGCAGACCTGGCTTCCAGGTTCTCCCAACTCCCAACACCCCTCAATTCTATTGGTTATATAGTATGGCTGGCTGGCATTCCCAACTGTCTACCCTGATTATTCAATCCCAGGTGTGCCAGCCAACAGGGGGCTTCATTCCCACAGGAAGTCATGTGTTCTCTAGGGATGTAACTTGAGATAATAATGCACTATCCTCTGGCTTGCCCCCCAAGCAACCGTCTTTGAATTTTTTCCTCTTTAACAACACTTTTATGCTGAGCACCTGTGGAAATGCCCACTATCCCACCCTCTCTACCAATCCTTTCAAAGTGTACAAATAAATATATAGCCAACAGCAGATCTGACCTATAAAACCTGAAAAAAAGGCAGTGGCTATGGGAAGCCAGTGTTAAATAAAGAACTCCTAACTCTAATACACAATGCTTAGCTCTCACATATGAAAACTGGATTAAGGGTCAACTTCACTCAGCTGGGACACTTTTAGTTTTTACTTTCCACTGTCGAATGTGGTTTATTAGAGGGCCCCTGGCACACTGGCTGTTCTGAATATCAAATCAGACAGTAAATACAGCATCTGAAGAGATGCCTGGCTCAATCGCTGTTGCCCTCATCCCTAGTCTTTATTATCCCTCATGTAGATGAGAATGTAGCAGGGGGAAGAATTAAAACATAATTCAGAAGTGGCAGAGTCCAGTTCTAGAGGTTTGGGAAACAGTGGGTCCCTGCTAACAACCTACTAATCCATGTGCCCCTGTCCAAACTAGAAATATAGAGAAAAAAATAGCAATGCCCATGCTTGCACAACAACTGAAGATATGGCAAGGTCATGTTCTGAAAATCTATACACTACAAAGCAGGTAGAATGTAGAGGTAAATCACACTGTCATGTATCGCTTTGCCTGATTACTCAATGAGGAAAGAGGGGGTGACAACCTTTCCATACAATGCCACCAGATGAAGACCAAGTATTTTACATAAATGAAACTAAAGAGGGCAGTTTCACACTCAGACCACAGCAGGTAAACATTTTCCTCTCTATACATATTCCATAAGTTGCTAGCCTCGAAAGCACTCAGTGAAGTTTATTTTTAAATTCCCTAGCAACTGAAAGCCATGCTCCAGACTATGGCCGTGTCTTTTTCTCAGTGCTCCAGAAAGCTAATTCCAATTTCTCCACATACCCAAATGGGTCTTTTTCCTTTGCAGCCCGATAACCTGTGTCCCAACAGTATCAATTTCTGTCAAAATTAAGAAAGTCATTTCCACATTGTTTTGTCATCAAGATGAATCATTTATCCATCCTTGGTCTCTCTGGCTCCATTGTGACAAAGACTTTCCATAGGAGCCAGACTAGGAATCTAGAGAGAGAAAATAAAGACAAACTAGGATGTTGTCTACACTAAAGATATTAATGTATTGATTCTCTCAGTGTGTATTTATTACATTCAGACATTCTTCTAAATTCTGAGAGTGTCTTGGTGAAGACTTGGCCTCTGTCCTCATGATGCTAAATATGAAGAAATAAGTATATGCCCCATTAAAACAAAGTTGTGTGAGCTATCACAGGAATAGGATCCTCTAAGACCACTGGGATATATGGGAGGTTGTGGCAGAGAGATAGCCAGGGGGTTGGAAGAAAGTACACATACAGACAGGAAACACAACAGACACAAGGGGGCTAAAGCAAAGTTCTAGAGATGATGCTCTTAGTAGCAGAAATGAACATCTTGCTCAGTTATAATAGCAAAGTGGTCACTACAGAAATACTAGGAATAAACTGTGAGAACCAAGCAAGAGAAGCATCTACAGGTGGCAGAGGAAACAGGCTCAGTGTCAGAAGGATCATCCTTAGCCATCTAAATCCAGGTGCAACTGGAGCTCCCAAGAAGAATGGAGAAACACAAAAAATGCAGTATCAATGGACGGTAGTGGCACAGCCCTTTAATCCAGCACTCAGGAGACAGAAGTAGGCAGATCTCTGAGTTCAAGGCCAGCCTGGTCTACAGAGTGAGTTCCAGGATAGCCAGGACTACATAGAGAAACCCTGGTTGGAAACAAAACAAAACAGTAAAATTAATGGCTAAATTTCTTCCAAATATCATAAAAAGTACAAATCCACAGATATACAAGCTAAATAAACCTAAATCATATCACAGGAAACTGTTGATGACCTTGCCAAGCCTGCAGGGCTGAGCTTTGCTCCAGGATCTACATGGTGAAAAGACAGAACTGTCTCTCACAAGTTGTCCTGGGACCTCCATAGTGTATTGTGGGAAAAATCACACACTGCACCTGCCCTTAGCCCGTGCAGCAAGTGCCCACAGTGTGGGGGGGGGGCAGGGGGTGCATGGTGGAGTCTCAGAGGCTTTCCACGCCAGCAGGTCCCACATACACGAGAAGGTCTAAGGTTCCAGAGGCTGGAAGCTTTGATGACAGCAGGTGCCAGAAGACTCATGGAGTCCATGAGTTTAAAAGTTTATTGATCATGGCGTGGTAGTTGGGTCTGGATGTGCACGTCCCCCAGTTCAGCCAGGGGAGAGCTGGCTTAAATAGGAGAGGGGGAAGAGAGGCTGGGAAAAGGAATAACTTAATTAGCTATGCCCCCCTACCTTAGGTAACTCATGAATATGGAAATCTCTGTTAGTCACTCTCTCTACCTGGATGGTGACATAATCTCTCTGAGAGAGATTCTGAGCCAAACATGTCTGCAGGATGCAGGCTAATGGAGATGTAAGCTGCATGTGGGGGTCTGGAATCCGGGGCCATGGGGAGATGCATGCTGTGCCTCACCAGGCATTGGTCCACCTGTTGAGTCTCTGGCTATCTCAAACCCAGTGCTCTACTGGGGAGACCAAATCATCCCTTTGCAGCCCCACAGTGTATACTTGTCAGGCACTCAAGAATGCAAACACACACATATACACACACAAATGTGCACACATTTTTTAAATTGAACCCCTAAAATAGGAAACCACAAAACTAGAATACACTGTGAAAAAGTGGAGGATGTGTTATCTGAAGAGAAAACTGGGCAGACATCTCAAAAATTATTCAAGCACAAAGACAATAAAACACTGTGGAGCCACTAAAAGGGACCATCAGACATGTATGGCCATAAAGATATCTTTGAGCATGAAGAAAAAGTCATTGCCCACACAAAAAAAGGGATACTCTTCTTTGGACAGCATGTACGTGCTACAAGAAGTATTAAAGGAATTCTCCAAGAAACAAACTTTCATTAATGAACATTTAAGTGATCATCATGTCAGTAATATGTTAACCACATTATCTCTTTTAAAATTTCTTTAGAAGACAATTGGCTATATAAAGCAAAAATTACTATAAAGCAGAGTTTGTGAGAGATTTAAATTTTTGAATTTTAAAAAGGAGGGGAACATAAAACTGTAGTCCCATAAGATACTTACTTATTCATGAAATGATGGAATATTATTTTAATTTTTCCTCAGGCAGAGTGTGAAAACTGTGAGCATTCTAAACCTGTGGTAAAAACTAAAAGATGCCAAAGAGATATAATTAATAACTCAGTAGGAGATAAAGCAGAAAAAGCTCAATTAGGCACATCTTAATGCTCATCAATTCAAAAATAACTTGAAAAAGAATTATAAATAATTCTAAATAAATTCAAATGAAAAAAATATCAAAATTCATGATATGTGGGTAAATTAGTGTTTAAAACAAAATCTGTGGCTTCAGGTACATTTTAACAAAAACTGAGATATAAGTTAGTGATACAGAAAAACAAACACAAACAAGTACGAACGTTGATAAAGTAGAGAAAAACAGAAATAAACTAACAGACAGTTTCATTTTGGAAAAGACTATACAAAATGGCAAACTTTTTAACTTAATTCAAAGAAGGAAATGAGAACAAGTCACCAATATTGGAAACTAAAGGAAATATCCTATAACAACTGGCATAAAAAACTGTTAAGAGAATACATGTGAAATTTATTTTTCTTTGAGTATGCAAATTACTGAAGTCAAGAGAAAGGGGAAGAGAAGCTTAAATTACCCCACAACTTAGAGCATCCTCCTGTACCAAGCAATGCTTCCTCCTACTCTGGCCGAGATCTTCTTTTCTGTTTTGCTTCTGCTATAAAGTAAGAATGACTTCCTTGCCTAGCAGATCTTCCCGGTAACTTATATCATCCACAGATAGCACTCAGCACCACCTCACACACGAGAAGCTCTATGGAAGTGCTTTAAAATTGTTTAGGAAAACCTTAGTCTAATGAGATAGGCCAATACTTTTTCCTCATTTCTATTTATTTATTTATTTATTTATTTATTTATTTATTTATTTATTTTCTCATATATTACATCCCAAACACAGTTTCCACTCCTTCCTGTCCTCTCAGTCCTCCCTCCCCCAACTCCTCTCTCCTACTACTCCTCCCTTCAGCAAAGGGCAGACCTCCCAGGGACATCAACCAAGCATAGCATAGCAAGTTACAGTAAGACTAGGCACATACCCTCATATCAATGCTGAGTGAGCAACCCAGTAGGATGAAAAGGGTCCCAAAAGCAGGCAAAAGAGTCAGGCAGCTCCTACTCCCGCTAAGGAGTTCCACAAGAACATCAAGCTACACACTATAACATATATGCAGAGGACTTAGGTCAGACCCATACAGGCTCTCTGGTTGATATTTTAGTCTCTGTGAGTCCCTATGAGGTCTGCTTAGTTGATTCTGTGGGTCCTTGACACCTATGGCCACTGCCATCTTTCCTCTCCCTCTTCCACAGGATTCCCCCAGCTCCACCTAATGTTTGGCTATGGGTCTCTGCATCTGCTCCTATCAGTTTTAGGATAAAGCCTCTCTGTTGATGAATATGCTAGGCTCCAGTCTATGAGCATAACAGTATCATTAGGATCATTTTGTTGATTTTTGTGGTTTTGTTGTTGTTGTTTTGTTTTGCCTTTTTTTTTTATTTGCCAGTTGTATTTGGTTCTATGTGAGACCTTCAATGAATAACTTGGTTCCTGGTTAAGCACAGGCCTGGAAACCTGGACCCTAATAGGATGGTTGATGTTTGCCCTTGCCCTCAGACTCCAGCTCCTGACACAAAGCCGAAGACACACCTTTCAGTCATGTAGGACAATGCCTCTACAGCCCCTCCCAAAGAGAGGTTTGTGTCACCTAGCACAGGTAGAGGGCATGACTACAGGCCTCAGAGCATCAAGAGATCTCCATATTAATGAGATATCTAAAGGCCAGAGGGTGTAGCCAATTAAGCATTCCTTCCAAGACCCTTCTCCTTACAAAAGATATTTAACCAAAGGCCTGCCCTGGGGGTACAGGGGTTACAGCTTCATCCATTTTCTGCCATGACAATAAACCTTTTAAAACTATGGACATCTTCATGTCTTTGGGGCCCACCATGGAGAACCGTAGAGAAGGTCTTCAACTATTGAGACAGTCTCCCGTGGAGGACCTCTCTCTGTTCCCGCCATGGAGACCTGCCAACTCAAGTAAGCTAGCTGAGCCAGTGATGACCCAGCCAAGCGAGTCCCGGTAATCAAGAGTCTCTACCCCATTGGGTGCTGCCAGAGTTTCTCTCCATCTCGTGCCTCTCGTCCCTCTTGGCTGCGGGCCAGGTGGCCCGTATGCCCACTCCATGTCAGTCCTTCTGCAGTCCCTAGTGGTATCTGGGAGCCCAAGGACAGAGACCACTGGTCTCACCATCTAGCCGCTTCAGCCCGGAGACTCACCAAACCAGTAGCTCTGCCCCTGCAGGACTTCAGGCTGAGACCTCTTCATGCCCTGGCAGAGCCTCGAGACTTCTCATAGCCCAGAGTCTGCCCCGCACCACATGGAGTGAACTCAGTCAAATTCTCACACTTCTGCTCCCCTAGCCACAGTTTCAGCAGCCTGGGGCGACAGACATGAGGGATCTACAACTCAGGCCAACAGGACCCACACGCGAGCTACAGCTGCACAGTTCTATCCTAGGTCTCTGAGCTATCTAACCTCTGTCTGACTCCTGACCTCCCAAGCAATGTCAGGCATGGGCTTCCTCTCCTGGTGTGAGTCTCAAGTTGGACCAGTCATTCATTGGCCATTCCCACAAGTTCTGTACCACCTTTATCTCAGCACAACTTGAGGACAGGACAAATGGTAGGTCAAAGGGTTTGTGGTTGGGTTCCCAGTCCCTCCACTGGAAGCCTTGCCTGGTCACAGAAGATTGCTGGTTCCAGCTCCATATTGCCCATCACTAAAGATCTTTGCTACAGTCACTCTCATAGACTACAGGAAGCTTCCATTGCTCTAGGTTTCTACCTCACCCCCAAAATGGTCCCCAATTCCAGTCATCTTCCAGTACTCTCTCCCTTCATCCTTCCTCCATCCTGGACCTGATCCCACCCATTCCTAGTCCAATCCCCATCTACCCCAGTCTGCCCATGAAATCTATTCTATTTCCCCTTCCCAGGGAGATCCGTGCATCCTCCCTACCCCAGCCCCCCAGGCCTTCTTGTTTCTTAGCCTCACTGGATCTGTAGATTGTAGCCTGATTATCCTTTACTTTACAGCTAATATCCACTTATAAGTGAGTACATACCCTGTTTGTCTTTCCAAGTCTAGATTATCTCAGGGTAATTTTTTTTTCTAGTTCCATCCATTTGTCTGCAAATTTTATGGTATTATTTTTTTAACAGATGAGTAATACTCCATTGTATAGATGTACCACATTTGTTTATCCATTCTTCAGTCAAGGGACCTCTAAGTTGTCTCCAGTTTCTGGGTATTACAAATAAAACTGTCACAAGCATAGTTAAATAAGTGTCCTTGTGCTGGGTGGACTCTGAGCTCCAGAAGGCTTTCTAAGCCTTCAGTGGGAGATTGGCACTCAACAGGATCAAAACACACTTTAAGATCTCTATGTTGAGCATCTTGGAATTCAGTCAGTCCTTGAAATACTGAGCTATGCTTAGGGCTTTTAGTTCAGATAGTGGTACACCCCCAAAGCAGGAAACAAAAGGGGACTATGACCCTGGTTCAACCTACTCAGATCTCATGCTAAAAGAAATAAGTTATAGAAGCGAAACATGAACTATTTTGAGACCTGCTCTAAAGGAGATCAGAGGCTCAGGCTAATTTTTGATCCAAATTGTATACAGTCTGTTGGTTGTTATTTAAGAGCCCTGAATAGCAGTTCTTCCCCAGATGCCTCATGCAAAGGTTCAGTACAACCTGCTTCTCTTCTGAAATGGGACTCTTGGAAACCTGCACTAAAGTCTCTTGTTTTTCTGAGTTCCTGGCTTCCTTCCTTGGGCACTCATGATAAGCTCACCAGACTCAAAGCTACATGGACACACGATCACGTTGTTAAATTGTAGACACCTAGTTTAGCTAACCCTAGCTTTTGTCCTCAAGTGACCACCACTAGACTACATGGAAGGATGTCCTGGTAGCTGTCTGTATGAGGTAGTGGGTATTTAACATGAGCCCTTGCTAGAGTAGCCTTATGATGGTAGACATCTTCCCTTCTACAAAGCAAGCTTTAGTCTTTTTACTTAGGAGTGGACCTCCGACATCACACCTGCTCAGCAAGAATTCTATCAGTGAGCTGTATCACCAGTCCACAAAGTAAGCTCTGAAATGAGAAAACATCTGTCTTTATTTAGGCTGCAAGAAAAAAATAGGTGTATAACTCCTATCAGACAAAACCCAGCCCCTGGCATAGCTCCGGTATGTGAAAAGAAATATGTTTTGCAATTTTAAACTGAATAACATACTTGGGAAAATATGAGGAAAAAATTCCCTAAACCTGAGATCATTGTGAAGATTGTATAAATCATGCTGTCTAAATCAAACACAGTAAGCATTGCTGTTGGGTGCTAGAAACACTGCATGGTTCCTACAGTGATGTCACATAAATGGATACCCATTCCAGGCCAGATGTTCCTTCCAGCTTGAAAAGACAAAGCCATTCCTGTGTAGAATTAACATATACTGATTCTTTTAAAGCAACAATGAGACAAGACACTAGCCCAAAGTTAGGCTCAGCTACCTAAGGGTAGCTTAAGGTACTATAAGTAGTTTTAATCATAAGTCTGAAGGAACCTGGGGACAAGCACCAGGTGGACAAGTCTGAAGATCTGGCTGAAGATTGTCCCTCAAGTCTCATCTACAAACATGAGTAATTGTGTGTATTTATAATTTAAAGTCAAAAACTGTAAACAAGGGTGTCTATGGAGGTCCCATGAAGACACATTTAGGGCTATGGAACTCCTAACAGAGGTGTATGAAAGACATAAGAGCATTTGAACAGAAGAGAGAGGCCAGCTAAGAACAGGTCAATGGGCAGAAACACATTTTAAGATTTTTATGACTGTATATATAGATTTTTTAACTGTATATAGAGATGGGGGTATGTGCACATGTGTGTGGATGTACCACTGAGTCTAGAAGAAGATGTCAGATCCCCTGGAGCTGAAGTTCCAGGCAGTCGTAAGCAGCCTAATGTGACTGCCAGGAACTGAACTCTTCAGGTCTTTTGGAAGAGAAATATATACTCTTAACTGCTGTGTCATCCCTCTAACCCCACAAATGGTGATATTCTTAAAAAGTAAAAAACCTGCTTTATTGAAAACATAGTCATTTTCTGGAGTAGAGATTTTCATATTGTAATATAAGCCAGATTCATCTGAAAAATCTTAATGTTTTTAGTTCACATTTCTGAGTATTTCTTTGGGATTGGACTTCAAAATTTACACATTGGGGCACAAATGCAGGTGATTTTAATGTAGGCCACTAAAGGCCCATCCTTTCAGAAACACCTCTTTCTATGCATTCCCTATGTGCATCAGTCATCCTTCACTGGAGTAGTTCTCCTAGCCTCTTCTACACCACATCATTCAAGATACTACAGTCAGTCCTGTCTTGATGTCACATTTTGGGCAGAAAATGTTGGACGAGTCTTTTATAGAAGTAGAGTAGCACTTTACCATGGGGACAGGAAACAATTAGGCTGAGGACACAAATAGCTCCAAATATTGCCTTAAGATATCTACCCTACAAAATATGTGATGTAGACTCTAGAGGAATCTTAATCCATCAATATGGCTGCTCTGGCAAGGCATCATATCTAAAGACCTAGGTCTGTGTGATCCAGCTGGAATTCGGACACACCCCACACCTTTAATCCCTCTGGCTATAATATAGACACACTCCCTTAGTACAAAATTACTTGGTAGAAGAAAAGCAGCCATGCTTGAAAGTAATATCTAATTGAGCAACAGACTAAGTGATGAATTAAAGAAAAGATTTGACAGAATGAGTCATCACTACGATACACTCTCTCAGGAGAACAGCACAGAAAAGAGAAGGTATTCAAAAGCAGAATAGGGAGAAAGGGGCAGTCAGTTGGGAGACAGTACAATGAGTATAGCACAGTAGAGTTTATTTGTTCAGGAATTCATGTGGTTTAGTGCAGGTCAGCAGAGGCAGTTGAAAGTAAGGAGCCAGAAGATTAGAACAAATTGTCAGAGTTAGTTTGAGGACTAGCAGAGCAATTCAGTGAGAAGGTACAATAAACCAGATTGAATCAGTCAGCTTAGAGAGGAGTTTGAGCCAGAAGAGCTGAGTTGAACAAGGCTGACCCAGAGTTCAGAAACAAATAGAAAGGGTAAACTTATTTAGCAGTAAGTCTTCAAGACAACAATTACATTTGATGAATAAAAGCTACATTTACATAGAAAAACTGTCAACACTGTTGAGGTAGGTGGAAGCTGGCCACCAAATCTCACATAAAGCTAAATTTTACTATGTGTGCTAAGGACTTCAAGTTCCTTTGCTTGATATTCAGAATGCTACCTAATAGGTTAAATGATGGTTGCCATCTAATGAGATACCTCCCATCTTTGCCTCCCTCCATACTTTGGGCTAGCCGCCAACAGTCCTCTACTTTTCTAACATGTGTAGAACCCTCATTATAGGAATTAGTCTCCCTGACAATCAACAGCCTGCTTTCCCCCTGCCTGGTTCTCACGTAATCCTCTTGCTGCCCAAGGCTGCTGCCCACCAACCAGCCAATCATGCCTACAAGGCCTACCCCACATTTCCTGATCCTGGTCCATTCTTCTAGCCACTTGACAAACTCCCTGCCCTGACCCTTCTGCCATTACTACCTAAGCAGAGCTATATCTGACACAGTCAGCTTGGTAATCACTTGTAGTACAGAGCTCATTTGATCAGCCTTATATGGAGACAGAACAAGTCTACTAAGTAACTATGAGTAGAGAGTGGTAAGAGTAGGGAAGAAATGCAGGGATGCCTGTGACTTGGACTGAAAAATCTTATTCTTCCCAACGTTGTCTCAGGAGCAGAGACACTGGGATAAGTTAGACTAAGTAGTTTTAAATGAGAAGATAAAAATGTCTGATGAGTTCTTACTTTCTCATTAATTACTTCACTAGCCTTATAAAAATCAGCACTGAGAAAGAATGCTTTGAACCAAAAAGAACACTTTTATCTAAAGAAATTCTACTGTGTCCCAGACTGCCTGATGATATTGTGGCTCTAATTAAATCAGCTTAATGGGGAAGAGTATGTCACAGGAGGTCATCAGGTTATAACTCTGAGCTTTTTCCTAAATGCCTTTCATTATGTCCTCCTTGTACCCTCATGTTCTAGTGTATTTTTCTGGCCAAACATGCTGACCTTACTGAGGATTAACTCTGGGGTTTCTGAATACTGAAAATAGATCCTCAGATATTAAATCACTGTCTTTAGAGACCACAGGAATTCTTCTTCCTACTGTTGCTCTAATCTTTCCCCTTTTCTCTATTCAAAATTTTATCTTAACAGCAATAACTAGAAAAAGAACCTGTCTTAATTGCATGGATGGGAAGAAAGGAGCTGAGACAGAGACCAAACCCACCAGCTGTTTAAACTGCTGACTAAAGTCAATCAAAAGCAAGAGGTTAGAAGGAAGGCTTTGTTTCCTCAAAGAGTTCTTCATGCCCTTGAAAGCATGCATACCCCTCATGACACCCCATCCCCTGCCAGTCTAGACACAAGTATAAGATACAGATTGCACGGGTCTGAAGAGACAGATCTTTGCAAAACCATATTTCCCAAAACCTAACTATGTGGGACAAAGAATTCACAGAAAGCCTCAGTTATCCTGAAATAAAGACTATTCTGTCTCCCAACACCACAAGATTCATATGTTGCCTTTTATGTTTCCTGTCAAATGTTGTCATGTGTGCACATGACTCTCAAGGTTGCTGTTATTCTAGAACACTAAATGTGTGAATGGAATGTCCTGATTATTGATCAGAGTCCTTCTTGCAGAAGACAAATGGGCATTTACATTCACTTAGGTGCAATGGTGCACAGTGGTGCATGTAATACAACCTAAGAACACTGGTTGATGTTGGTTCTTAGATCAGTAGGGTTGGAGACTCACAGACCACTAGGGCTCGATTCCTTCTCCCCACTTCCCTCCTCTGTCTTTCTCCTTGGCTCCTGTCTATATGTTAGTATTCTCCCCCTCAGAAAACGGTTGTATATAGCTGTGAGGTCACACACTGAGGGTTCACAGCCTAATTAGGAGAGCATGCTTCCTGTTAAGCATGAGGTTAGCAAGGGAGGAGGCAAATATTCAAGAGAGAGGGAGAAGGAAGCAACAGGCTTAGTGTGATTTCAAGCGCGAACATGGGCAATGAAAACCAGGTTGGGGAAGGAAGTGAAGTGCTGCTGACAGAACTAGATTGGGAGGAGGAGGAGGAGGAGGAGGAGGAGGAGGAGGAGGAGGAGGAGGAGGAGGAGGAGGAGGAGGAAGAGGAGGAGGAGGATTAACTCAGATACAGCCTTGTGTCAGAAAAATCAGCTGAGATTAAAAGAACGATTTACATGAATTTTCCTACACGCTTCCCAAAGCAGCACACACAGAATGGAAGTTTTCAATGTGAAGAGTTGAAAATATCATCATCTCTTTTCCTTAATGAATCTATCAATCACTGAACACTTAAAATTATTTTTGTGGCTCTTCATCCAAGCCTAAGTCTAATTAATTAATGAACTCTAAAAATTTTATGTGTGCACACATACATACACACAAATAATTAAAGGAAAAGAAGCTACGAATTTGGGAGGGAATGGGGGCACAGGGGAGGAGGGAGAGGGAAGGCAGGAGTGGCATAGATGTAAGGCTCGTGTGTGAAGTTCTCAAAATGTAATTTTTAAAAAAGATTGGGGCTCTCTTCGTCATATTTATATCAGGAATTGCTGCTCCAACATGGATTTGTTGCCTGTAATTATCTGATCTCAAGCTTTTTCTGTAAAAGCACTTGTCAGAGATTGATCCACACTTTTTTCTTAGCTACGACGTTAGCAAAGGGGAAAATCAATTCCTAGCATCTGTCATACCTGTGAAGCCCCTGCTTTTAAGAAGCCCTTGGGGAAATCAGAGTCCAATCTTTAAACCTGCTTGGAAAAGTGAGGGAACCTGCACAATTTGTGTGTTAAGTGAAGAGTAAGTGTCTTAGCCAGAGACCCTGGTACGTGCCTATCAACCCACCTATGGGAAGGGTGGGCTTGAGATAAAAGTATATAAAATCTAGGCTACCCAGCAACACCTAGCTGAGAATGTAGCTTCGTGGTAGAACATTACACCTACCACATCTGAGGCCTTGGGTTCAACAGCGCCAAGTAAGCAAAGAGAAAGACTCTTTACAGGCCTTTTTTTAAATAACTGGCTCCAACATGTACATACTTAGACAAGGTTCTTTAAATGAATCGTTATTTTATTTGATTGCCTATGCTGTCTTTTTATCGTAAAATGACACCAGAACAAACGCTCAACATTTTAGAGGCATAAAATTGAGCTGAGAGTGATAGACCAAAGACGAGGTACTCAATGTTGCCATGAAGACTCTGAAAGAACTTCATGGGGAGTTCACAAGAGTCTAGATGAACCTGTGATGTCTGTTTTGTGTGGGTAAAAACATCTTTGTTCTTAATTGTCAAATTCCCCAAACCATGAATCCTGTTTCCTACATCTATAAAAATAAAAACATCAAAGCTAAATAATTCCTGAGACCCTAAAGTCAAATACCCTTGGCCCTATCATCCTAGCCTCCTATATGTAAGGTCTTCCAAAACAAAAAAATAAATTAATTCAATTACTGCTAAACATCAAAGGTAGAAGACTCTTGTCAAAATCATGTCATCATGTCTTTGTTTCTGACTTCATTAGAAAACATATTCGAAGTATTTTTAAAAGTAATATCAACTCATTTCATCTTTTTATAACAAAGATTTATACTAGTGGTTCTCAACCTTCCTAATGCTGTGACCTTTTAATATAGTTCCTAATGTGGTGATCTCTAACCATAAAATTATGTCTCTGCTACTTTATAACTGCAATTTTGCTACTGTTATAAACTATGATGTAAATATCTAATATGCAGGATATCTGATATAGGACTCCTGAGAAAGAGTCATAAAGAGGTCACAACCCACAAGTTAAGAACATCTGAACTATAATGATGATTGGGTGGTACTGCAGGCAAGGGGGATGACAGGGACTGGATGATGAGGAGATGAAAGATGTCTCTGTATTCTCAGAGAGATAATGAGTTTTAAGTTCTACAAATTTACCGAACACTCGTCAATCTCTTAGTAGGTCATTTTGTTAGTTTCCAACTTCAGTTCTATCTGTAGGGGCACACAAATTTCCTAAGCTAACAGATTAACTTTTGCACCTCAGAAAACAGCTTAAACAAGTCAACCCTATTTTTTTCCTCTTTAAAAAGAAGCCCAAGAAATAGTTCTATATGTTCTATAGTTCTATATCATAAGATGAATTTCCCAGAAAATGTCCTTTGTTACCACAGCTTGTCAAAACAATGCCTACCCCCCACACACAATTAAAGAAAGTCTAACAAAATTAGATTTTACAGAATCTGCCAAACAAGGAAACAAGACTCCCATGGGTTTCTGCTGATGACCCTCTAGTAATACTGTGTGAGGATCCATGCTTACCTCAGCATTTACACAGACTATAATACAGGTGACAGCAATTACCAACCACTTGAATGCCTAGAAAATCAAGCAACAGAATTCCACTGACAAATGCAGAATCAGAGAAAATATCACAGATGGATAGCCCAAATCACTTGCCTAGACCCCAAATGAAGCAGGTGCTAGCATGTACATGTGGCACTGTCATCAGACCCTCTTCACACCAATGCCTATGTTCCTCCATGTGGCTTTCTCACCTTCCCTGCCTTCCTGAAGGCTTGGCACATCTCAGGAAGCCAGATGTCGATCCCTGGGAGTCAGGTGAATGTAAGAGCAGCTGTCAGTGGGAGTCCACCTACACTGGAAAATACTCAAGCATCCAAGGGGCAGCCTGGTGAGAGTTGTCATCTCTAGAGCAGGCAGAGTGTCTTCAAGGTTTCCATTAGTGGAAAACTTCTAGGGCCTTCTCAGCTCTGAGATAGGTTACTCATGAGAATGAGTGAGAGCAGTCTCTCAGAACCATTTCCTTCCAAAACCCAGAGCACCTCAGCAAGACCGAAAACCTCGATTTTAAGGTTTTCCAATAGTGATGATCCTCAGTTGGCCCGTATGACATTAATAATAGAAAAATAGAATTTCAACATTGTGTTAATGAGTACATAATTTAGTTCAGTATCCCAAAAGGACAGGACACATGTATAAATTTTTCCAAAGTAATCCCACCTTAAAAAATTAATCTTCAGGCCTGAAACAAAAATTTGATTAAAGTTCTGTGTAATGGAGGATTAGCCAGATTATTATATATGAGACCACCTACTTGAAAGAATTTTAATAGATAAATAAATAAATTATACCAAATCAACAACATTAAAGAGTAGTAAACATAAAAACGAGCAATATTTAGAATCACAGGAAAATATTCATAGTTCAACTGAAAAAAAAATTCAGCAAATACACCTCTAACTTCTGTTCTTTCTCAAATGTTTAACACACACATGTACAAGGTAAAGAGTAGAACAGATTGGAAATATTGTCTGTGGCTTCCTTTTCGTAATGGAATTAGTGATTTAGTATCTTTATGCTTTTGTTCAGTCATTTCCTGCATGGTTTAAATGAATATATTAGTCCCCGTTTGTCACCATGAAAAAAAAAATCTGAGATAGCTAACTTCAAGGAGCAAATGCTGGTTTATGGTCATGGTTTACAAGGACTCAGTCATGGCCATCTAGCTCCAACGCAATGAGCATATGGTGAGGCAGCACTTCATGGTGGAAGGTCTGTGGTGGAAGAGGCTATTTGCTTCATGGTAGCCAGAAAAAGAGAGCCTAGAAGAGGCTGAGGAAGGAAAACAGCCTTCAAAGTCACATCTGCAACAACCAACATTCTCCAGCATGATCCCACTCTCCACAGTCTCTAACCCCTCCCGGCTGTCAGTTTATGAATCTGTCGGTGAACCAATACATTGATTAGGTCATAGCCCTAATGACGGTGAACCAATACATTGATCAGGTCATAGCCCTAATGACCCAGTGACCTCTCAATGACTGGTTCCACCCACCATCTGAGGACAAAGTCTCATTAAAACACATGAGCCTTTGGAGGAATACTTCCTATCCAAACCATGATGATTAAAAGCTGGTACATTTTGTGTGTGTGTGTGTGTGTGTGTGTGTGTGTGTGTGTGTGTTTAAATATATGTTGAATTCTAAAATAATTTTAAAATGAATAGAGAACATGACTGACAGGATGCCAAAAAGTAAGAGTGCAAACTTTATGCTTTCTCAGCTAATTTTGAGTGTTGAAAACATGGGCTATCACCTTGAAAAGACGGGAAACCCCAGAGGGTGGAGCAAAGAGAAGACAGTTCTTCAGTCCTCAGCAAGCATGGACTCAGACTCAACACTACACTACTTCCATTACCACCACTTTCTACCAGAGCTCTACCAAGGCCTCTGTGCATCATCAACTCTGCAGCCTCAGCACTTGAGGTCCCACAGACTCCATGAATCTTGACGAGTGGTACGGCTAGAGCATAAGCCATTGCTTCAGGTTGTTCCATGAATGTTAACACAACAGGCCTTTGATAACATAACAGTAACATACACAAACCTGCCGTTCAGAGTGCGGAGTGTAGGGAACAGGCTCGTCTAGCTCAGGATACCTTCACTGGGAACCAGAAATGGGTTTTCCATTGGCCAGCAAAAACTATCCACTATGTCTGCGCTCTTGACCAAGTCCCAAACACAAAGAGGAGTGTCTAGAAGCTAAGACAACCTTAAAGGGTTCAAGTCCATGTGAAACAAGGATGCCTAAGCTGGATGCTAAAGATTGATGCCATGTCCAGGTTTGTTGAGGCAGGATCACATGTGGCCTAGGCTGGCTTTGAACTTGTGTAGTCCAAGATGATCTTGAACTTCTGATCCTCTTACCTCTACCTTCTTTTCATTATTATTATTTATTTTTTATTTTATGTGCATTGATGTTTTGCCTGCACATATGTCTGTGTGACAATATTGGATCCCCTGGAACTAGAGTCACAGAGAGTTGCAAACTGTCATATGGGTGCTGGGAGTTAAACCCAGGTTCTCTGGAAGAGAATCCGGTGCTTTTAACTGCTGACTCATCTCTCCAGCCCATACTTCTACCTTCTTATGTTGGAATTACAGGCATGTGCTACCACATCAGGTTTTATGCAGTGCTGGGATCAAACCCAAGGTTCATACATGCAAGATAAGCACTCTATCAACTGAGCTACATCCTTAGTCCCAGCTTTCCATACTTTTCATGAATATAAATAACTCCACATAATAGAAAACATAAACTGAACAGATGAGCTGAACCACAGACCTACTACTACTTTATTTTCTTATTGCAATGCCTTTGAAAGTTTTTCCTGGCAAGTGTTTCAAATACAAACCTTCTAAAGTCTCAACAGAGGGGGCACAGACACAAATAAGGAGTGAAAAGTGCATTTAAAAGCAGATCTCCCCATGCAGGTGCTGGGTGTAGGTCCCCTACACATCTGTAGCAGATGTGCAGCTTGGTCTTCATGTGGGTTTCCTAACAGTGGAGGGAAGGCTGTCTCTGTTCCCTGCAATTGTATCCCTTTCTCTTACCTGGACTGCCTAGTAGGGCCTCAGTAGGGGAGGATGTACCTAGTCCTGCTGAGACTAGATGTCCCAGGGTTGGGTGGTACCCAAGGGGGGCTTCCCCTTCTAGGAGGAGAAGGGGATAATGGTGGGAAGAATTTGTAAGGGTGCATCTGGGAGGGGGCTGTTATCAGGATGTAAAATGAATAAAATAAATAAATTATTGAAAAAATAAAAAAAAATGGAAAGCTCCCAAAGCTGCACAATCTGAAGAGTTGAATACTTTTATCTTCAAATATCTCCTTTCTTTTTTATTTGTACTTGTGCTTCTGTGTGTATGAACATGTGTGCTGATCCTACACAAGCAGCATCAGAGCCCTGGAGCTGGAGTTACAGGTGGTTGTTAGCCTCCTGGCATGGGTGCTGGGAGCCAAACATAAACACACTCAAGAGCTGAACCATCTCTTCACCCCAAGAAGAGTCGGGTGCCCACTCTCCATTCTCCCACACTCCCTTCTACCAACATGAGGCAAGCCTTTTCCCTGGACTACAGTTTTCTCTTTCTCCCCAGATGACTATTTCCTCAGCGAGGATAGGTTTAGCTGTTTAATGTTAACACTTCAGTGTGCTCCAAGCTTGTGCATGGGGCTAGGCTTCTGAAAGTGTTGCCAACAATGTGGAGACAGCAACTGTGGGCCCCAGGGGACTCTAGATAGAAGCATAAAGTGGGAGCAACTATTTTAGGGTTGTAGACATCTGCCCACACCAAAGTGCTAACTAGGTGCTGAATGAAGTTTTGAATGTGCACTTGAAGGGAAGGAAGACATGTCATAAGTCAACTGCCACTTCCTCTGCAGGTTCTGGGAGCCCCAGAGAGACCGAATACGTGAGATAATCTCCCACTTGGCTGTAACAGAAATTCCAAATGCATAGCTCCTGGGTTGCTGAGTTTCCACTAAATCCTGGTGTTGAGGAATGATGGTTGACAGTGATAGACTGTTGACCTATTGTCATTAATCAAAGCACCAAATCCTGATTAAATTGAATGAAGCTTCTGCCTCAGTCATATGAGAGAGAAGCCTGTTAGCTGAGAAATCTTTTCTCTTAGTATGAAGCTTTTGTTCTGATATATTTTTAGATCTTCTGGACAATAAAGTTCAGGCAATATCTCTATTGTCACCTTCTGGAATCACTGCCACCTCAGGCTCAGAGTGGTTTAAGGATCCCTAGTTCTGAGCTAGGGATGTAGGATAATTGGTAGAGTGCCTGCCCAGCATGCACAAAACCCTGGACTCCCCTCTCCCACCACCACGGAAGCTGAGGTGGCACTCAGCTGGTAGAGAGAAGAAGATCAGAAGTTCAAGGTCATCCTCTTCAGCTTAGGCAAGTTTGGGGCTAACCTATGCTACATGAGGATTTGTCTCAAAGGAAGAGTAATTCTTAATTTCTTTTTTAAAATTTTTTTATTGGATATTTTATTTACATTTCAGGTGTAATCCCCTTCCCCCCACCCACCCAGGAACCCCCTATCCCATCCCCCTCCTCCTGTTTCTATGAGGATTTGCCCCTACCCACCCTCCCTCTCACACCTCCCCACCCACGATTTCTCCCACACTGGGGTGTGCAGCCTTCACTGGACCAAGGGCTTCCTCATTCATCTATGCCTGACACTGTCATCTTCCCCTACATATACAGCTGGAGCCATGGGCCCCTCCCTATGTGGTCCCAGGCTGGTGGTTTAGACCCTGGGAGCTCTGGTTGGTTGGTATTATTGCTCTCCTCATGGGGTGGCAAACCCTTTCAGCTCCTACAGTCTTTTCTCTCACTCCTCCATTGGGAACACCATGATTAGCTCAATAGTTAGCTGTGAGCATCCGCCTCTGTATATATCAAGCTCTGGGAGACCTCTAAGAAAACAGCTATATCAGGTTCCTGTCAGCCTGCACTTCCTGGCATCCACATCAGTGTCTACCTACTCTGGATGCACAAGGAATGGATATCCAGGTGGAGCAGTCTCCAGACTGCCCCTCCTTCAGTTTCTGTCCCACACTTTGTCTCTATATTTGTTCCCATGAGTATTTTGTTACTCCTTCTAAGAAGGACCAAAACACCCACACTTTGGTCTTCCTTGTTCATGAGCTTCATATGGTTGTGAGTTGTATCTTAGATATTTCAAGCTTTTGGGCTAATATCCAAATATCAGTGAGTACATACCATGTGTATTCTTTTGTGATTGGGTTATCTCACTCAGGATATTTTCTAGGTCCATCCATTTACCTAAGAAATTCTCGAATTCATTGTTTTTAATAGCTGAGTAATATTCCATTGTGTAAAAGTACCACATTTTCTGTATCCATTCCTCTGTTGAAGGACATCTGGGTTCTTTCCAGCTTCTGGCTATTATAAATAAAGCTGCTATGAACATAGTAGAGCATGTGTCCTTGTTATATGTTGGAGCAACTTCTGGGTACATGCCCAGGAGTGGTATAGCTGGATCATCAGGTAGAAAGAGATGTCCATATATATACAAGAAGCCTACAGAACCCCAAATAGACTAGACAAGAAAAGAAATTCCTCATATCACATAATAATCAAAACATCAAATGTACAAAACAAAGAAAAAATACTAAAAGTAGCAAGGGAAAAAGGTCAAGTAACATATAAAGGCAGACCTATAAGAATTACACCAGACTTTTCGCCAGAGACTATAAAAGCCAGAAGATCCTGGACAGATATCATACAGATCCTAAGAGAACACAAATGCCAGCCCAGACTACTATACCTAGCAAAACTCTCAATCACTATAGATGGAGAAACCAAGATATTCCATGACAAAACCAAATTTACACAATATCTTCCCACAAATCCAGCCCTACAGAGGATAATAGATGGAAAACTCCAACACAAGGAGAGAAACTGTGGAGAGCCACATAGTGCCACACCTTAAAATTGTGCCGGTCTCTGTCTTCCACCACCTGTTGGTGAGTGCTCTTAGGAGTAAACAAGTCCTTATTTGGCTGTGGCTAGTGATCTGGCTTGCTTCCGTGTATGTGGGCCTATCTGCTGTTGCCACATGGCAGACAGGGATAGGCTATTCCTAGAGTACTTAAGCCTGGGAGAGGCTTCCCCCGGGGTCTTTCACTTTACAATCAATGGTGTGTTCCCCAATAAAGTGCATGAAGAAGGATCCTGTTGTTGCGTCATCCTTGCTGGCGAGGTGGGCGTGACAGAAACTACAACCTAGAAAAAGAAAGAAAGTAATCTTCCAACAACCCTAAAAGAAGATAGCTATGCAAACATAATTCCACCTCTAATAACAAAAATAACAGGAAGCAACAGTCATTTTTCCTTAATTTTTATATAACAAATAACAGCTTTGTACCTCTGAAATCTCAGAAGGTTGATAGGACATAGGAGAAAAGGGAGGCTGGAACTGTCTCTCAAGAACAAACATTAGAAAATAAAGACAAAAAAAAAAAATCTATGGAAGAAAATGCCAACAGCTTGGCATACATCATGTCAGACACTGTTCTAAGATAGTGTTTCATTTGAAGAATGTGTTTCACCTTGAGTTTTAGTAAATCCATTTTGATACTTATGCAACCAAGGGAAAATAGATGAAAGAGATGGGACTCCTCTCCTTCCTACCCTGCCCCACATTTTAAGGTATCAATAACAGTTGAATATGTCTTCTTGGACTAATATTCGTGTGTGTGTGTGCTCTGCTTCTTTAACTAAAATAGAGTTATTCTCTGTTGCCCAGTCTCCCTTCTGACTCTTCATAGTGCATTTTGTGTATTTCAAGTCAGACCAGACTTTTCAATTCATTCACACATATACCCGTGTGCTAGGAAAGGGGAGGAGCTTTTGTTAATTTTGGTTTTGATTTTTATCATGTCAATGGTTGGAGTTTTTTTCTTTTTTTTCCCCCTTTTTTTTCATCGTAATTTTTACTTATTCACACAGGGATTATGAACACAAAAAGGCAGGACGTGGGGAAGAGAATGACATTGGAGCATGGGTGTTCTGGTGGAATAGAGATATCTTTCAGAGCAGGGTATTGGCTAGGTGAAGGTTCAGGGGATGGGTCACTATGACTCTTCCTATGACTCGCTTGTCCTTTTCTAAGTTGGTATTGTCTGCCAAGGCTACCTATTTACAAGGTCTACGACTACTCAGTCTGGTAAATTTCCACAAAAGCAGCCGGTTTACAATAGCTTATAGCCATCTGTTTCAACACTTTTCCACAAAGACCCAAGACTTGGTGTTAGTATACATGTATGACAGGTCTATTGCTGATTTTAGGCCTATGGCTGATTTTAGGTCTTCAGTGTATAAGCAGGGCTGCCCCTGACATCTCCTCCCTTCTCTAAGTATAGAAGGGCTGTGGCAATTCTAATCTTGGGAAGGCAGGGACAGAGGCCTGACCTCCAGTAATTTAAGGGGAGCTTGTAATGGCTCCGGTCCCCCTGTCCATGTCCAGTGAAGCATGAGGGCCATACCCATCCCGATGTCTTTTTCCTGGAGAGGGGATACTTTTGACATCAACCGCTATTCAGTCAGGCTTGTCCCTCAGGGAACCCAGAGAGATATTGTTAACTTTTATTTATATTTCCTTGCAGTGCTTAGCCTCACAGCCTAAGCAAGAATTCAGATTGCCAGTCAGAGGGGGTCCTGGATGGTCCCTCTCTGCTTGGTCTAGGGACAGAAATCCCCTCTTTTAGGTTGGGTGGAGATGGGTTTTGGGAACACCCTGGATAGAGTAACAACCTCATCTTGAGTCTCGTGGTCCTCCACAGCTAACTTATGATAATATATCTGAATAGGTTTTGCTACTAAATTATTTATCTGTTGTTTCACAAAGTTAGTCAGCCTATTTAAGGCCCAGGGACCAGAAGAAATAAGCAAAAGTAACCCAATTAATGGTCCCAAGATGGGAGGAAGTAGGATTGACAACCATGGAGAGGCTGAAAACCAATTCTTGTACCAGCACTCATCTTTCTCTTTCTCTCTCTGTCTTTTCTCAGGGTTGTTCTCTGACCTTTTTCATGCTCTCTTTAACCATCCCTGTCTTGTCTATGTAAAGGCAACATTCTTCTTTAAGGGCTGCACACAGTCAAGAGCTGTACACAGCCTTTTCTATTGTAAAAGAGTAAATCAAGTCCAATAAAGTCCTTTGCGATTTTTGGAGGTCTCTTCAGACAGTGAAACGAGGGATTTCTTCAGATTAGTGATGTCAATCTCTAGCTGTTTGATGTTCTTGTCAGTGGCCCGTCGAAGGTCTGAGTAGTATAAGTTCGGAGGCCAGCATCTGGATTAGAACTTCTAACAGCAGATATCATGGATGATTCATTTTTACCTGAAATACTGCCTGAGTTAAAGCTCCTGGGAGACCCTCTTCCTCTGGGTTTTGTGAGGTTGGGTACAGAGCTGCTGCCTTGGATCTTCTCTGGTTGGAGATTTTTTAACATCTGTGTATAGAAGGGGGAATCATACTCTCTTCAAGAGCAAGAATTACTGTATATAAAATGTTTCCCATAGCACCTTCTTTTGCCCTGTCTATATTTGATGCTAAATGTATAGAAACAGATCCCACACCACACCTGTGTTTTGTCAGGCCCTTACATTGCTAATAGTCTGATATGTAAATTCAGCTGTTACAATGTCAGAATCAATAAGCTCATGACCTGATGGCCTTCATGAAAATTGCCTGTCATTGGCCAATAGTCATCAATATTCATCACAATGGCCCTCCTTTAACAACGCCATCTGCTTTATATAATTCAAATTAAATTTCAGTTGGTTTGCTAATAACACTGTTATTTTGACATCATTTTAATCCATACTCTGGCATTTCCTTGCACATGTCTTAATTTTTTCTAAAACATGTGAGGTGTAAGTCTCATAAAAGGTTGGCCCTTCTTAAAGTATTGAATGTGATACATTTTGACAAACTACTAAGATATGGATTATTTCCTTCACCTTAAGTACTCCCCATGTACAGTCTCTCTCTTCATCCCAAGTCCTTCTACATGGTTGGTCTTGATGCTTAATCATGAGTGGAAAAGAAGCCATGCTCTGCTCTGTAACCCCCACCTCGCCCCACAGGGCACTTCCATGATTACTTCTCTGGTCAATGCTCCCAAAGCCTGCCTACATTCCCATGACATTACAAGCCTGCAGGACAAGTGGCTTCTTATGGTACAAACTGAGCTAAAGGAGGAGGAAGAAGAGCTAAACTCCTAAAAGAAACTTATCTTCAGCTCTGGCCTTACCTACCAGTTTTTCTCAGGCATGGGTACTTAGAGGCCTCAGCATGGTTGTGACTGCTTTTCCTTCCCTTTGATGTAAAAGAACTCAAACTTTCTCCCTGATGGAATATTATTCCCAATATTTGCATGCCAATGCTTGACATTGCCACTTACTCCCTGAAGGAAGCTTGAGTGTCCAAAAAGTGACTAGAGATGGCACTGAACTCCAGCTTCACAGGTGGGACTGGAATTACATCTAACAATTAGCTCAAACTTGGCAGTGTTCCATCTATAGCTCTGGGCAGGCATTACCTCAAGGGCACAGTAAAAGTTCCATCAGCATCTAATGTTGAAATAAATGTAAAAGCAGCTACCCAAACATACTTGTTTTAATCTATAAAATTTTAGATATTAAAATATATGAAGAATATTCCTATGTTTTAACATTTAGTTCAAAAAGTAAAACACAGTTACCCATGTGAGGTCCCTTAAATGTTCCTCCCTGACTCCCCCTGCTCACCCATAGTCTTAAAAATAGCCACTCTTAGAACTGGATGTCCATCACATAACAAACACATAAGCAGAACACAGTATAGAATCCTATGCTACGCAGAACCTGTTTTACCTAAACCTGGTGGCACTTAACTGTAATCCTTGTACTCCAGAGGCTGAGCCAGGAGGATCACAAGTTCAAGGCAAGCCTGGGCTATAGAGTGAGTTCAAGGCAAGACTAGAATAATGTCAGAAAATGAAGAGTAAACTGAGGCTTCAGGATGTAGTTGCATGAGTCTGAGAGCTTTGCTAGCATGCAGAAAACCTTTGGTTCAAGCCCTAATCCCAATGTCGGGGGAGGGCGAGAGAAGTGAGGGGAGGAGACATAGAGGAACTACAACTTTCTAAAGGTCTATACTCATCATATGTTGCTGTGTGTTGTCTGCAGGTTGATTTCTCTCGTCTGCTTCTCACATGCCAACCTTGCCCATGTTCTACAGCTCGCTCTCCCGTGCAGACCAATCATCTATCCACAGTCCAATGAGGTTTCCATTACACACAGAGTTTCTGTGAATACCCTCTTAGGTGTCCCCACCCCCGATAAGTCTAAAGTGTGTATCTAAAATTGGTTTGTTCCATCAGAGAAATGGTTCCACATTTCCAGAGACATCCAGGTTCCACACAAAACAGAGTGTGACAATACAGATTTGTACCAAGACTGAAGGCGAGCCCTCCGTGTTCTCCGTTCCCGTTAACATTTGCTATCCCAGTGACTAGGAAACAGCATGAGGATTGAGTTTTATTTTAAACTCACTGTTGGCAACTGAGGACAAGGTTTCATGTAACCTAAGAGGAACTCCTGATCATCCTGCCTCCACCTCCCAAGTACCAGGGTTGCAGGCACACTCTACCACACCTGGCTATTTTTAGTTTTCTTGTTTTTTAAGATTTTTGTGTATGCATGCATGTGTGCCTGCATGCATGTGCAAGCATGCCTCATAGATATAAGTGCCCACAGAAGCCAGACAAGAGCATCACATTCCCTAAAGCTGGAGTTCCAGGCAGCTATGAGACATTGGAACTGGGAGCTGAACGTAGGACCTCTGCATGAACAGGAAGCGCTCTTGTCTACTGAGTCACCTCTCTAGTCCTATTTTAAATTCTTCTGAGCAAAGGCACACAACTGAAGGATAAAGTTAAACAATGAAATACTCCCAAATGACAAAATTGAGGTCTAAACTCAACTACAAAGAAACAAAGGGCAGAAGTGTTTTTAAGCCCTGGGGTGAGCTAGCTGCAAGTACTGGGACTGTCAGGAGTCAGATATGGAGCTATCCAAGTGTGTGCCGTCCTAGGTGACTGGGTCACTGGGCTTGCTAACTGGTGCCCATTGAAGTTGGGTGCCTACTCTCCTACAAAGACTGGGTGGGCTCCAGGGCACTATGGGCTTTGAGGTTCACGATTCAAAGGGATGACTACTAGATCCTTAAGAAAGTGTTTCTAGACTGTAGAACTTACAAGAAGCTTTTAAAAGGCTTATATCTCAAAAGGACAAAGGCAGAATTTAGAGTTAGATATCTTCTAAAATAAATGCCCTAAGGGACAGGAGATGAATGAGGAAGAGGGTTACTCAGGTTCAGTCAGGGGCTGGGGAGAGAGCTCAGCCAGTGAAGCATAAGCATGCAAGCCTCTGTTCAACACCCCAGAAGCCACATTAAAAAGCCAAGCAGTCCACAAGAAAATTTCTCTTATCAATAGATGGAGACTATAGAAAACCACAATCAATCAAACTGCAGAATTCTGGTGCTTGGCAAATTTTGGGTTACTGGGAAGTAAATATATCTATAAAACACTCCCCACACCTGAGTCTCGGGGTACTCACTAAAGGAGAAAACAGAAAGAGTGTTAAGAGCCAGATGATCAGGGAGTTTGCTGTGAGATTGTGTCTCCTAGTAATGTTAGCAGTCACATCCATAAAGTCTCATCAACATGATGGCCTAAAAGTATGCTCAGCAAGGACAACACCAATGAATGTGTCATACTGGATGTGGAAAAGTCCATGAGGCCTCAAGCCTACACGAAGAACTATGGACAACTGAGGAGAGCTGGAAACAGGAGGGAGAGTTTTCCCCAGGGAAGAAGACAGTCAGATGGTCAGCCCTGAAAACATACATCTGGGTAACATTATATAAACTGAACAAGTTATATTCAGAAATATATATGTACACACATATATACCATATACAGATACACATAAATACACATGGATGCAGTAATAATCAGCAAAACAAAAAGGAGGTCATAAAGTTGAAAGAAAGCAGGGAGCATATATGAGAGGATTTGGAGGGAGGAAAGGGAAGGGAAGAAATACATGTATGTATATACATACACGCACACACACACACACACACACACACACACACACACACACACACACATGCATGCAGTGGGGGAAGCCAAGCACTATAGTGTGCATTTGCAATCCCAGAAAATGGAATCCCTGGGGCTCACTGGCCAGGCAGACTGGCCAAATCATTCAGTTCCAGGATTGGTGTGAAAGTCTGTCTCAAAATATAATCAAGTAACAAACAGTTGCAAAAGACACCTCAGAAAGACCTTTGGCACATGTACATGCACACTTTCGTCAGACTGAAGCAAATTCCAAGGATGTGTTGGTGATAAATAATCGGCCATTCAGCACTGTGACTGTGTGAGTTACCCACTGATATATATATTTACCCCACTTTTCTACTGAGTCCTGAGTGTTAATAATTAGTACAAGTCTTTAATGTACTTGGCACCATTCTTTTATCTGTTACATGCATTATGGGTAAGTCTCTTCTCTTTCAATTATCAACATAAAATAGTTCTATATCAAAGGCAGTTTTCAACGTTAATGTAACCATGGTCATCCAGTATTTCTCCCCTCTGAATTACACATTTTTTGTTAAGAGATTTTCTGCTCTAAATTCACAATTGTGGCCTTTTATTTTATTCCAACTTCTATTTCCAAACTGAGCATTTTAGAATGAGCCCTGTTGCCTGATGTGTTTGCCTCTGAAAAACCATCACTGTACAACAGACTCCATGTGTATGCAAACCTATTCACAAACAGATTTTTTCCATTCACACTCATCCACTTGTCTGTACCTATGCCAACAGCATACTGTTATACTATAACATTAACATAGGCAAGACTTGACATTTTAAAAAAAAAGTGTGTATGGGTGTTTAGCCTGCATGTATATCTACATGTATGGCATGTGTTCTGTACCAGAAGAAGCCAGAAGATGCCATCAGATTCCCCTGAAATTGGAATTACAAATGGTTCTGAGCTGCCATGTGGGTACTGGGAATAGAACTCAGATCCTCTGGAAGAGAAGCCAGTGTTCTTAACCACTGAACAATCTCTTAAGGCCCAAGTCTTGACATTTAATAGGTCAATCATCTTATTTTTTTTTCAAAATGAAAAAAAAAGGTCTTGGCTTCAACTGTTTTTTTTTTTTTTTTGATGAATGTGTAGTTATTATGCTTCAAATATTCCAAGGAAGGAAGATACCAGTGTTTAACCAGTCAGGAAGTATGAGTCTATCAGAAATGATTGTAAGAGAAAACAGTATATGATGTGTACAAGAAGAGAATGTGACAGGGATTCACAAAAAGGAAACAGATATCAAGAACATCAGGGACCATCTCCTCTGCATTCCCACTTTGGAAAGCCCAGCCGGGCAGTGAACCATCTCCACCCCATACTTAATTGTAGACACTGGAGACACGGTAGCAAAGCAATGCAGTGTATTACCCCGCAAAGCCCAGGATTGCAAACACTATGACCAGAAAGGGAAATCAGTTATAGCCCTGAATGCATGTCCCTTCCTCTTTTTTCTCATTGGCTGAATAATCAGGAGGGTACCAGCTCACACATTTGAGTCTTGGTGTTCCTTCTGCCACTGACAGCTATCTATTTCTTAACAAAGACTCCATGTGGGTTCATCTGTTTTATTTCCTGTTTACTCAAGTTTATAGAGGCATGACCTTGTCACAGATTTAGATCCCAAGGCAAATTTGGCTGGTAGTAATATTGTACTCTACATTTTTAATTTTGGTGAGGCTTAGACTAGCAGATGGTTGCAGGGGCCCAGCGTTTGCTGTTCATCTGTAAGTGGACCTAAGCTGGCTCAAGGCACTTTTGTTTCTAAAATGCACCTTTGCTCCTCTTACATCTTCATTTTGTAAGCCATACCCTGCAGAACAAAGCTAACCCCCACCCCACCTCCACCCTTAGGACAGTTGGTCTAACTTCTCTATATTCTAATACATATCTATGGAAAACCAGAAACTTGGCTCAACATGGGTAACCTGGATCTCATTCCAATCAGCAACTACAGAAGAGTTTGAGCCAGAGACATTATTCCATGTCATGATTGCTTCCTGGAATGCACTGTCTTAGCAATCTTAATTTGGGAAGTTTTGAACATAGCTTTTCCAAATGGCTATTCTGCAGATGAAATACGCTGGGGTTTCCCATCTCTTCATCCTCAGCAACATTCCACTATTCCAGACTTGCTACTAACAAATAAAAGCACGCAGCAGAAATCGGCTAATAAATGCCACATTCTTGTAGCATTGGCTTCTGAAAGTCTTGTCTTCGGTATGCAGGAGGCTAGCCGCAGGAACTGTGATGAATAAGTAATACTTCCTGCACTTCACTTTCAGAAACAGCAATTTCAGCTTCTGCTACTCAGCAGTGAGCTTTCTTTAAGTGAGCACATAATCCAAATTCAAACAGATCACTGAGCTATGTGTTTTGACAGCCCTCTGGCTTTAATAAATTAGTATCTTTTCTCCTAACTTGAGTTCTCCTTTTCTGCACACACTTGTAGTCTTCAAAATTGTCTGTGTCCAGGCATGGTAGCTGCGATGGTTGTATATGCTTGATTCAGGGAGTGGCACTATTAGGAGTTGTGGCCTTGTTGGAGTAGGTGTGTTGCTGTGTGTGTGGGCTTAAGACCCTCACCCTAGCTGCCTGGAAGTCAGTCTTCCACTACCAGTCTTCAGATGAAAATGCTGAACTAGCTCTGCCTAGACTATGCCTGCCTGGATGCTGCCATGTTTCTGCCTTGATGATAATGGACTGAACCTCTGAACCTGTAAGCCAGCCCCAATTAAATGTTGTCCTTAGAAGAGTCTCCTGGGTCATGGTGTCTGCTCACAGCAGTAAAACCCTAAGACAGTGGTGCATATCTTTAGTCTCAGCACTCAAGAGGCAGAAGAAGGTGAGTTCTGTGAGTTCAGGACCATCCTGGTCTATATAGAAAGCTGCAGGCCAACCAAGGCTACATCGTGAGACTCCATCTACAATTTAAAAACCTGTGTGGATTAAGCTTTTACAGTGCCATCTGCAAGCCTGAGCTTGGGTGATGCTTGCAGCTTACTGCCATTGCAAGACCACAGCTAAACTCATTCTTCATTCTGCTTATTTCTTTTTCTTGCTCTCTAGGGAATAGACAGAACAGCATGAGGCTTGCTATAAGGCAGCAATGATAAAATTGACTTCTGCTAACAGAGAAAGCGATTTTCCACTCCAGAATTGTAAATGTATAGGAGTCCTTGAACTTTCAGAACGAGGTCCTTCAGTACCTCAAATCCCTCTGAGCCTTCCTTAAACCATTGTCTGGAATTTTCATTATAAGTTTCAAAACTTCAGGCTTCCTCCACACTCAAGTCCTCCCACTTACAGGCCAACAAATATCAGCAGCATTTTCCTCTTTTCAGTTGACACACAATAACTGTACAAGTCAAAACAAGATTCCACCTTTGTGACCCATACTTCTATTTTTAGAGATAACTATAGTTAAAATCAGGAACTCTGAAGCCAAGCCTCTTTGATTCAAATCCTAATTTGGCATTTTCAAAGCTCTTTCTCTTTGTGTATGGCATATGTTCTCCCTGAGTTTCAAGTTTCCTCATCTGTGAAGTGGGCATAACATGGTAAACAGTCTTATAGGTTATCATAGTGCTAAGTCAACACCATGGGTGTTGGTACATATGTCTCTATATAAGCCTTAAACACTAGAGAGTAAGAACACTCATTGTGGCAACATTTATGACAGGAAGAAGATTTTAGAAATATAGAGAGATGGCCCTATGGTTAAAGTGCTTACTGCTCTTGCTGAAGACTAGGGTTCAGTTCCCAGCACCATGTGGGCAGCTCACAACCACCTGTAACACTAGCTCTGAAGACCTGTTGTTCTCTTCTGAACTCCACAGGTTCCTGCACACATCATGTGCATATAAGGCACATCAGGCAGGCAAACATAAACACACTTAAATTAAGTAAATAAATATGTTTAAATCTATGTCATTTAAATAAAGAAAAAAACTACAAAAGAGCCATTCAAAATGAAGGACTGTAACCATATTGCTTAAGGGAGGCAGGAAGTATGCTACCCATCCGCAGGCTGAGAGAAAGATCACACCCCTGGGTGTCAGCAGTCCACAATATCAAATGTCCATATCCCACTGAAGTCAGAATCAAAGAAATTGGGTATGTAGGAGTTTAAAGTTATTTCCCATATACAGTTTCAGACAAAGCTTACAGGTCTATTCCAGGAAACAGAAGAAGTATTTTAAACTAAAGGAAAATATGTGTGCTGTTTTTTGACAACTTGACACAAACCTATATATATATATCTGGGAAGAGCAAACCTTAGTTAAGGAAATGCCTCTGTAAGATTGGTCGATAGGTAAGTCTGTCGGGCATTTCATTGATTAAGGATTGATGTGGGAGTGTCCAGCCTAGAGTGGTTCCACCCCTGGGCAAGGATGGGGTATGCAAGAGAGCAGACTGAGCAAGGCTGGAAAGAAAGCCAGTAAGCAGCCTTCCTCCATGGCTGCTGCCTTCAACTCCTGCTCTGACTTCCCTAGGTGGACCAAGATATGTAAACCAAATAAACCCTTTCCTCCTGTGACTAATGTAGAGGGTATAAGGGCCTTGCTCCCAAAGAGAAGCGCCAAGAGAACCAGGAATGTTGCTTACACAGGGGTATCTCATCGATGGAGGAGATAAAATTAAATACCTACATTCCATGCAGAGAGCTGAGAATCAGAAGCAACTAACATCCAGGGACGTGCACTATCTGTTAGACCAGGCTATATCAAGCTCCTACAGCCAGGACCGAAGGTGGCTAACAGCCCAATGCTCTCTGTACGACCCAGATCAGGCCAGATTCTTCCTTAGGCCCTTAAGCTAATAAGGTAGCCTATCTCTAGAGTCCAGCTTCTTGGAAGAAATGACAGGTTGAGTTTCAGTGTAAGTATGCTTTCTTGTACACTGGGGATTGTATTACACCTGAATTTTTTTTTCTTCCAAATCATACTAGGCTTAAATACATTGGGAATAAAATGCCTGACGTTAGATTCCCCCAAGTCTGATCCAGGTGGATGAAGTCAGTCTTCACTGGGTTTGTACTAGTCTCTTTGAGGGTCACTGACTATGGTGACACTGGCTGGGACCCTCACAAACTCAGACAATAAAGGACCTAATATTATTTATAACCAAAGGGTGGTAAAGGTAAGAAGTCCCACAAGTCACTGCAAAACAGAACCTGCCCCAGTCCAGGCACCTAAGGCTGAACTTCAAGGCCTGCTATTCAACTTTCTATGGTTTATATAGAAATTTGTTCATATATATATGAGACTTTATAAATATCCAGACCCAATTTTTAGCACCAGGCTTGTTTTATTATGGAGTTTACTTACTTTTAATTTTCCTCATTAGTCTTCTCTGCATCTGCCGTCCTGGGTGAAACTGAATGTGCTAAAAGCCATTTTAAGAAATTGATAGTAATCTGGAAACCCCCTTCAGACATGCCCAGCTGCTTGTCTTCCAAATGAGTCTTGATCCTTTCAAGATGACATTGCATGTCTCATGAGCGACTCCAAGTCTCTGATCAATCTGAAGCTTAGATCTACGTCATTGGGAGGATCATTTTCTAAACCTCAATTCAGTCCATAATTCTGACCATACGAACAGTGAGCTTCCTTCAGGGAGTTTCCATACAGCACCATGAGCCAGGCTTCCTGTCTGTGTGGTGTGCTCTACATAATGAACACCAGACGACTCTTCTCTTACCCTCCATACCTGAGTCCTGTTCCCCTGATAGAGGACCTGACGAACTCTCTTGCAGCAAAACTTTCCACCTAAAATTGAACATTAAGACACAAACCTCAGCAGAGGCTGTTTTGATGCCTGTGAAACAGGGATCAAGGGCTGTAATGATTCTAATGTCATTAGAGATAACCCATCATCCACTCACCGTTTAGTATTGAAAAGCCACTCTATCTCATAAACACACACCATTGGCGCATCAATTGCTATGAGGCGATCAGCAGTCACATTCCCCTTGTCTCCTAAGAGGATTCCACTCGGAATAGCTTTATTACTATGCAGAGAGCTGCTCTTTTGGGTTCCACAAAGAAAGGTCTCATTTCTCTGAAAACTATTTTCTAGATGACATCTTCAAAGACTATTTTTGTGGAATTGGCACCTCTTTGTTCATAGTTAGCTTTATAATTGTCATTCTTATATTAGTCACCTCCCTTACTTCTTACACTTTGACAGTCTTCTCAAAAGCAGGTGAGATGGTGCACCTGTCATCTCAGCATCTGGGAGACTAAGGCAAAAGAACTCTGTCATAGAGGCCAGCCTGGGCTACGTGGTGAGACCCTTTCTCAAAACCATAGCAAAAAGGCCCAAGGTTCTCAAGCCTGCATTAGATTTGTGTGTGTGTGTGTGTGTGTGTGTCTGTGTGTCTGTGTGTGTGTGTCTGTGTGTGTATGTGTCTATGTGTGTCTGTGTCTGTGTGTCTGTGTGTCTGTGTCTGTGTCTGTGTGTGTCTCTGACTATGTGTGTCAGTGCTAGTGTATAGGTGCCTATAGAGGCCAGAAGAGGGCATCTGATCACCTGGAATTAGAGTTACAGATGGCTTTGAGACACTGGGTGTAAATGATAGAAGCTGAAGTCAACTTGGTAAGTACTCTTAACCTCTGAACCAGCTCTTTAGCCCAAGATAATTTCCTAATTCACTTGTGAAGGGAAGGTGTCTATAGGTGATGTAAACATCCTTGATGGGCATCTAGCAGATAGAAGAATGGGATTTTAATATTTTTAAAATTCAAGTAAAGCAGAGATCTAGCTATAAATTCTTAAGTGTCCATGTAATAACCCTGGGTTGTACTGGATGTAGAATCTCATACATGGAATTAGTAACAGAGTTCAAAAATCTTCATTTACAAAAACAAACAAGCCAAACAGATCTTTAAAGGGCTTACAGGACACTTCCCAGCTCTCAAAACATGAAGGATGGTGCTGAAGCCCAGGCACACAGCTGCCCTTCTCATTGCTCCCCCAGTAAAAGCAAAGGGACTTTAAACAGATGTTCCTGAGAAGGTTGACCAAATGCCAGGCCAGCTGTCCACAGATAGCCTGTGGCTTGACAAGAACAGTGTTTGATAAGACCTCAGTTTGAGCAAGAAACCCAGGTGATCTTTGGAAAATTAGTTCTGGATCCTTGGGAGCCAGTCAAGCAGGGTAAGGTGTCTACTGCACTACATACCAACTTCCAAACTGTTAATACTTTATAAATCAAAATCATCTGTGATGTTTCCCCATATGCTGTGACCATATAAACCAAATGTCTGATACAGCAAAGCTAGTTCTCTTCTTCAAGAGAAATTTCCCAGAAGAGTCTTAGCTATGTTCTAGTATCAACCTAAGAAAGACCCCATTCAGAACTGTAAACACTTTCTGTGCCACAGCAGGCTGTAAATGGGCCACTGCTCTGGTCTACTGCATAGCCCAGTGATGTAGGCTCTTGAAAGAAATGGGACAGTTCGAGGCACAGTGCTTTAAAACCAGTGAATCTCGTGGTATCCTTGAAATGCATCTGGATACTGAAAAGAAGATGCAGCCCTCATCCCACTGAAAGCATCAGACTTGCCGTCTCACTCCATCAATGGTGCTGGAGAAAGGACTGTAGCTCGCTCGTGTACTGTTTGCTCTGCAGGTATCCTACTCTTCACGTAGGTGTTGAGTGACTAGGTCTGGGGCTGGGCTTGCACTGTACATTCCTAACTCCTCGGGGAGTCTAAACTTCGTATACACTTTAAGGCATTATCTCATCCTGGTATTCTGCCAAGGGACTCTGCCTTGAGGACATTAAGTAACTAAATGGTTTGACTTTTGAATGGTAATTGGATAATATGGGGTAGTACGGTCCCAGAAGCCATGGCTCTTGTAGACACTCCAAGTGACAAAGCAAAAATACTTGTCAATTCCACAGAGGATAAGAAAGGCTGAGTACAGGCTGGCCCACCTGTTCGTTTCCTTTCTGTACTGCTTGAATACCCACAGAAAAAAGCTATGATCTCAAGTCTGACGTGTGAGCTCCATCTTTCTACATTGGTAAAACAGTAAGTCTGGAATTGGGCTTCACAAGAAAAGACACAGATGCCCTGAGTTTTGAAAGGAGATTGAAGGATGAACCCAAGGTGAAGAGCAAAGCTGGTAAAAATCAGGAGTCAGACTGGAGTGAAAAAGTATCCTATGATATGACCTATGCATTCACAAACTCACAGCAGCTGTCCTTGGTGCACAAAACCTGCACAAGAGCAAGCCGGTCAGCATTCTAGCATGGAGTTGGGAGGTGATCACGATCCTCTACCCCTAGCTGAGGAACTATGGAAAGCTAAGGGCTACTGGGGGAGGAAGAGTCAGTTTTCTTTAAGGAGTGCCCCATGGTAGGTCAACCATGATGCAGTGGATGGCCCTACAGCCGTGAGCATATGTGCAACACTAACTGGACTCGGTGAATTATTTTGTTAAGAGGACATGAAGTAGGCATGGAGAGTATGTAAAAAGTCTATCCAGGAGGAATGAGGGTGAGTATGATCAAAATACACTATGAATGGAATTCTCATAGAATTCATTTAAAAAATATTATATTTTTAAAAGCCTTGTGGGAAGTATCTAAGGTTGGACATAAAGTGTCAAAGCTTTGGATTGGTTTTTTGTTGTTGTTGTTGTTGTTGTTTGGGTTGTTTTGCTTTGGTTTTAGATTTGTTGGTGGTAGTGGGTTTTTTTGTTTTGTTTTGTTTGCATTTTTCCCCCTCTGGTTTTTTTTCCTCCCAAAACAAAACAGTCCACAAATAACACTTAAAACTAAATATCAAACTAAATCCAGAAGTTATAAGGAAGGCACAAAAGACTGAATTAGCTTGAAAACTGAGGAAGTGAGCCAAGCGTGAGAGTGGCATACACCTTTAATTCCAGCACTTGGGAGGCACACAGATAGTTGTGAGTTCAAAGCCAGTCTGCTCTACATAAGGAGTTCCAGGATAGCCAAGGCTATGTAGAGAAACCTTGCCTCAGAAAAACAAACAAACAAAAAAAAACCAAGCAAACAAACAAAAACACTGGAAGAGACTGCACCAGACAACAGTCCCAGGCAGATTGTAAAATCACAGATGAGTTAAATGATCATAATCTACACAGCATAAAATCCTGGATAATGACCCTGTAAACAAATCTGCAAGTCTGAAAAGTCCATGTGACTCCCTGGAAGGCAATCACAATGTGCTCACTTGGGATCAGCCGAGATGCACTGTTTTTCATCTGCTGGAAAATAAACACCTCATTCTCACTACAAGGAAAATGGGATGCATTCTTAATATCAGCCCCTAAACCTGTGATGATGAGTCTCCTTCATCCCTTCATCAGTACCAGAAGCCAGATGACCAGCAGCATTTCCATCCACATGAGCTCTTAGAGACTTTTCTTACTGCTACCTTCCGTCAGTCACTCCTGAATAATCTTCTTTTTCTCCTTCTTCTTCTTCCTCTTCTTCTTCTTCTTCTTCTTCTTCTTCTTCTTCTTCTTCTTCTTCTTCTTCTTTTTCCAAAAAGCCAGACCAAAGAAAATGAATGAAGTTTCTGGGCTTCACAGCTCTGTGTCTGCTGCATCAATTAGGGAGAATCTGCCTGGATGGACAGAGAGGCTGGGCACACCCCTGACCTACACCTTCCCTCCCTCCCTGTAAAGGATGGACCTGTCAGGATGGTGCAAGGTGGCTCTTGGGAAAAGACTGCAGAGCAGAGACACTGACATCCTAACAAGTAAGGCAACACAATACCGGCAATAATGGCAGCAAAGCACTCCCAGTGGGTAACTTCTCTGATGCTTCCTCTGGCTGTCCAGAAAAGGGAAAAAAGCAAGGAAGTTCATGTCTGAAGCCTGGTAACTTTTGGTAAGTTTCCCTCAAGCCACAACCCCATTTAGGGAAAAGAGCAGAGCGGAACTCCTTTTCCAGCTTTCATTAAAACACACAGAGACACTTTAATTCAGCATGAGGTTATCCAAAGTGAATTAATTATTTGAGAAGTTACAAACACTGATAATGAGCTTCTCAGAATGAGAAAGTTCTGAGATCAAGTTCATGTATCATGGGAACTACTAAGACAGAGAGGCGAGAACACGGTAGATGAGTGCTGGAAGAGTCCAGCCCACGGCCGTAACACTATGTGCACCATCCTCGATCATGAACTTTATAGATGATGGTGTCATGTGACAAAGTCAAAAGGCTGGTCACACCTGCTAAGAGGTGGTGAGCTCCAGATGCGGCTTATCCCATCTGCTGTGACAATATCAAGAGGAGTGACTGGTTGCAGTTCCAAACCCACCTGTAATCCAACGATGTCGGAATAAACACTTGAAGACTCAGGACAGAGAGGGAAAGGGGGAGATGATAAAAACACTTTGAGGGAGTTTATGAGCTGACATATATACTGTCCGATGCAGAAGTTCACTGAAAGGCTTTTGGGAATTATGCCTTCTCACCAAGTCAACCTGATCCAGCATGAAGCAGTCTGATGGGCTTTCGATTTGCTCCCATCTTGTTAAGCTCATCATGGATTTCTATCAGAGAAAAATAAGGACAAGACTAAGATTGGTGGCATGTGCCTGTCAGCAAAACATTTTCAAAGGTAAAGCAGAAAGATTGGGAATTCAAGGATAGCCTGGGATATCCACCAAGAGCCTGGAAGGAAACTAAGAAACTAAGACTGGCATAGCTTGGTTTGAAATGTAGTATTCCACAAACTCATTTTTGGAAAAAAAAAAAAAAAAAAGAGGAGCGGGAGGCTCAGCAGTTAAGAGCATTTGTTGCTTTTACAGAGGATCCATGTACTGTTCCAAGCACCCATGTGGTGGCTCACAACAAACTGTAACTGTAGTCCCAGGGATCTGACACCTCTTCTGACCTATGTGTGCTTCTTCACACATGTGATGCACAACCATATTCTCAGTAAATATACATACATATAAAATAAATATAGGGACAAAGGAAGAAGGGAGAAAGAACAAGCAAGCAGGTTATCAGGTTATTATGGAAAGGAAAATGGTGTGTGTGTGTGTGTGTGTGTGTGTGTGTGTGTGTGTAATAAAGGGAGGAAAGTATACAGAGAGGGAAGAAGAGAGACTCTCTTAGCTTAGCCCAGGCTGTATCAAACTCCCCATGTAAGGGGAGGATAGCCTTGATCTCCTGATTCTCCCAAATCCACTTCGCAAGTACATGTATCCACCACCATGCCCAATACATACAATACTGGAATCAAATCCAAGGCTGCGTGCACTCTAGACAAGCACCCTACAAACTGATCTAAGCCCCCAGCCCCTCCCTAAATGTAGTACATTCTATGTGAAAATAGCAGACAACCTAAAACACCAACTATGACAATGTCCAAGTGGCTATTCTGAGTTTGCTTATGGGGTGAAATTAGTTAAAGGGAAATCGTAGACTCAACCTAGAGATGCTGAAGCTGTTTCTGTTAGCAGCCCTACACAGTACATAGTGTGTTGGAAAGTAGCTAAATGATTGGCTCTGCAAGACAATGCTGCACATGTACAGCTGAAGCCCTGTCTGACACAGGGAGTCAGAAGCTCCATCAAGACACACACTAATGTCCATGAAGTACTTCGGCATCTAAAAGTGAAGATAAATATGTACTGGGGTGGATCTTGTTGTTGGAGAATGGTTGTTTTGTTTTGGAGTCAAGATCTCATGTAGGCCAGCCAGGCCTTGAACTATGTCATCCAGAATGACCTTGAGCATCTGGTCCTTCCGAGTCTGCCTCTTGAGTGCTGGCATTACAGGAATACACCACCGTGCCTGCTTTACTTGGTGCTGAGGGCCAAACCCACAGAAGCTTCTTGCAAAATATGTGAGCAAACTAAGCCACATCCTCAACCCCAAGTGGCTTTCATTAGAATCATTTCTCATCAGCTTATATATCATCAAATATATACAGATTTGGGACCGGAGAGATGACTCATTGGTTAAGAGCACTAGGTACTTTTTCAGAGGACCTAGGTCCAATTCACAGCTGCCACGTGCTGGCTCACAGCCATCTGTAACTCCAGTTTCAAGGAATAAAACATTGGCTTTTAGCTGCTGCAGACACCAGTAGTACCTGAGGTACGCAGATATACATACAGGCAAAAGAGTCATATATATAAATGTGTGTGTGTGTGTGTGTGTGTGTGTGTGTGTTCAATTTTCTTTGAAATAAAGCTATAAGAAAGAACCTGATCAATTTCAACTTCATTTTATATAGCTACAATTATAATAGACAATAGAAAGATTGGGTGGCTAGGTAGATAGATAAGTAGATAGATGACCAAAGGGGGATAAACATATAGAGGATAGAAAGAAGGTTGACAAATGACAGATAGATGATTAACATGAAAGATGAAATGTGAGATAGGTGGCAGGTAAGATATTAGTTGATTTCATAATAGTAGAAGTAGGTAAATAGCATAGATCATACATACATACATACATACATACATACATACATACATACATACTAGAGATAGATAGATGATAGATAGATAGATAGATAGATGATAGATAGATAGATGATAGATAGATGATAGATAGATAGATGATAGATAGATAGATAGATAGATAGATAGATGATAGACAGATGATAGATGATAGATAGATTCATGATAGATAGATAGATAGATAGATAGATAGATAGATGATAGATAGATAGATGATAGATAGATAGATGATAGATAGATAGATAGATAGATAGATAGATAGAT
>NW_021604676.1:256268-287718 GCF_004785775.1 Grammomys surdaster | reverse complement strand
GATAGATAGATAGATAGATAGATAGATGAATCAATCTAAATTATTCTAATGGAAATAAGTTAAGGATATCAGACCTCCCCTGATGAGCTATCTACAAATAGCCTTTATTTTCAGAAACTGTGTCATTCTCAGTCCTGGCTCCTATGTGTTCCACGAGGGTAAACACCAGCAAGATTTTTTTGCCCTTTGTTCTTGGTGCCTAATGCCCTTCCTGTCACATAGAGACAGACAAATAAATAGTCCAGTTGAATCTGTCACTCCACCTGAGAAAATACAACTGCAAAAAAAACTCCCAGCTCCGTTTAGAGTCTTGTGGGTCTGATCATCATGAAAGATTTCTTCAATGTTACTAGGCCTGGAGAGATTTGGAGCTAAGGTATTGGTGTGAGCCAGACTCCCCAAGAGCTCCTGTAATTCAAGTTCCTTCCAGAGTAAATGGTACCCTACCTTCCAGTGTTTCAAGTGGCATTTATGAATCAACTTTTAAAACACACTAAATTAGAAATGAAAATTTTACTTCCAAAAGCCTGCTATATCCTAAATGGGTGTTATCCTCCAAAATAGCAAACCTGGGATAGCTTGGCAAGATGGTTTCAAATAAAAAAACAGTCTAATAGATAATATAATTGGGGTGTGATGTTGTTTTGTTTTGTTAAGCACAGCAGTACAGTGAACGTAGACACAATTCCAAGTACACGCTAGCATCCAGCAGCCTTAACCTGGTGGACCACTCTGCCTTTTACTGACTTTTTTTTTTTTTCAAAACTACATGTTTACAGGTGAAGGATGCTCTCTTTTAAATGCCATATGGAAGACAAGGCAAGTGTCGCACTCATTTTACAGGCTATTCTGGACTGTATTGTCTTCCTAAAATGATGAGTTGGAGGGCCCGTAGGAGGAATGTGGTCCTACTGGCAGCCTGATGTTAAGTCTTTAGATCCAGGTGAGAACAAATGACTCTGTAAAGCTACGGAGTGCTCAGCCATGACAGACATAGAGTAGCCGAGGCTGTGCTGTCCTCTGTAGATTGGCAGGATCTCCTGTATGGCTCAGGATCGATAGCACCTGAAGAGTTCATTTCTAATAAAACCCCGGCAGGCAGTTACCCAATCATCAATATCCTCCCCTCTACAAGGTTCTCTGAAAGCCATAATTTCAGCTGCAGTGTTTTAACTATTTCCTCTGTTGTTTGGAACTGCAGCGCGACAAAGGCTGCCTCCTTTTTGTTAATCTGACTTGGGGTTTAGAACAAAACAAAACCGAAAAACCTCTTAGCTACATGAGAGCCAAATAACCAAAAGGGTGCTCCCAAGGACCCTTTATTCCTTCCTAAAATGTGGGAAGACTGGTACCCACAAAGCTCCTCAGTCCTCAGCTGGTTCCTCCTTTTCAAGTCCTCTAGCAGAGCATCCAAGTTCCATTACCAGCACCCATATTGGACAGCTTATAACCTTATGTAACGCTGGACTCCAGGCGATGCAACACCCCATTCTGGCCTCGATGGGCACTTGTAGTATACACACACACACACACACACACACACACACAGAGAGAGAGAGAGAGAGAGAGAGAAAGAGAGAAAGAGAGAGAGAGAGACAGACAGATAGACAGACAGACAGAGACAGACAGAGACAGACAGAGACAGGGACAGAAAGAGACAGAGACAGACACAGAGACAGAGATAAATGCAGAGACAGACACAGAGAATTAAAAGTGAAAATGTTAAAACCCAACAATAGGTTACATTACAGCATTCTCATCATATTTTATAAAGATTAAGCCTGTGGTATTTTATGTACACACAGCAAACCAAAAAGGATTGTAGACAACCATTCCTGACCCTTCACTCTGTGATAATTGCATTCCCTGATTGTAAAGACGGGTCATCGAGGCTGTGGAGACAGCTCTATGTAATATGTCCCGCACACAAACATGATGACCAGAACTGAGTCCCCCGAAACCGTGTAAACCAGGCTGGGTGACACATGCTTGTAATCCCATTGCTGGGACAGTAGCAATGTGAAAATCCCTGGAGCTCCCTCCCAATCCACCAACTCGAGGTTCAGTGAGAAACTTCAGCTCGAAAACAAAGGTGAAGCCAGGCATGGTGACACACACCTTAGAAATAGATGATCTTAAGGAGTCAGAGGAAGGCAAAAAATGATGGAATGCTCACTGCTGTTCACACTTGGAAGCTTTTGGTGAAAGCAAAGCTGGCAAGATCCAGAAATGGTCGGAAAAGTCAACAGAATTCAAGACAGAAGGCAAATCCACAAGGCCAGTATTTCAGTGAGGGGGTCAGAGATTAGAAGCTCCAAGGTATCTGTCTTAGGTTGCATCCTGTTGCTGTGATAAATAAACACCATGACCAAAACAACTCGGGGAAGAAAGGGTTTGTTTGGCTTACATGCCTCATTGTAATGCATCATTGGAGGAACCCGAGGCAGGAACTCAAACAAGAGCAGAGGAAGGAACTATGGGGAACACAGCTTACTGGGTTCCTTATATGGCGCCCCTAGGACTGTGCATGTGAAACCTACAGCAGGTGTGTGCTGTGCCCAAGGTGCTTACCCTCCAATCAGCTGCTGAAATCTGAGGGATGATAAAACATGGCAGCAAAAACAGTAGCTCCTCAGAAACCAGTCTGTTCAAAAAGCTTGTCTCCCCAGCTTTTCTCTAAAATCCTCTAACTTAAATCCGAGATTGATTTGCTGAAGCTGCTCACACACTTACCTGCCACCCTAGCCTGTGGCACCAGGCAAGGCTGCTCCTTGGGGATTTAGTGGAGAGGAAAAGGCAGTGTTCTGCCCCCAGTATGTCTATAATTTGACATGTCAATTTTTCTCCTCCTTTTTCATCTGTCAAATTTGCAGGACAATTATTGCATGTGACTGTAAGACAAACCAACATGTTCATGTAACCAGCAAAGACATTCTGTAACTATTCATTCTCCCTCATGTTGACATGCATTCACTGACGCTCCTGCGTGAAGTGTGTGATGCGCTGGAGTTCCATGTTGCTCTGGATACCACATCCTTCAGGAAAGAAAGCAACTTCTCAGAGCCATACCCCGGTGGGTACAGAGGATGAATGGTTTCTGCAGAGGTGGCTCGTGCCAGTGGGTATTCTAAACATAAAATTCAGAGTTCATAGCTCACAGTACTGCAGACAAAGTTGGAAAGCCGGCCAGGGTGCAGCTTCCCTCCTAGTAAACAGCCTCTCCTCTGCTCTCATTCCACATCCATTTGCATTGCTAAGCAACTCCACGGAGCCCCACTGCTATTTCTGGTTCTGGGTTGATAGTCACAGACACCTACAAGGCTACCTCCCACACACCAGGGTATCTTTAGGTTTCTCTTGTGAGAAGTCATACTCATGACCAAGTCACAAGAACAATGCTTTGTATTTGTACAGAAACTGTCGCCAACAAACCCATCACAGAATTTTGTTACTCCTCAAACTATCTCATGAAGGGGCCTCTGACACTGTCACTATACTGGGAAACTGGTTCCCCTAAGGATGTACACCTGAAGGAGGGAAACTCAAAGCAAATACTGCTTCCAAGTTTCCCATTCCTAGGCAGCTTTGTTGCAACACAGTGTGCCTCAGTTTACTTTTTCATAAAGTTTGACAGATATTTGACTTGACTCTGTCTATATTCTGAATCTACAGTTGCATGTGGGCCAGTGAACTCGTATGCATGCAGCCGCATGTACATGCATGTGACACAAGATAGCCTTGGATGCCATCCCTCAGGCATTGTCCAATGTTTTTCTTGAGACTAGGAAACTGTCTCAAGGAGCTAGGAACTGATTGAGCCCAGCTGGCTAGCCAGTGAATTCCAGGCACCTGCCTGTCTCTCCATCCCTCACATGAGGTTACATGCATCATTCATCTGGCTTTCACACAGACTCTGGTGCTTGAACTTGGGCCCTAACACATTCAGAGGTAAACAGTTTATTGACTGAGCCATCTCCCCAGAGGTGCCTCCGTAATTTTTATGATACTGAACACTTTGTACCCCATGAAGAATTTTAATTTTCTTGCCTCCTAGTGACTCATAGCCTCCTTGTAACTAATTTTGAAAATGGAAGCAGAGAGAAATTTGTACTATAAAAACAGACTAACATAAACAGAAAGTCAGGGAGATGACATTATTCAGAGAGGTCCTGGAAAATTCCATAGCAGACAAGAAGATATACTTGATTCAAAACTTTCATTGGATCTTTCACCCCCATCTTCCTGGTAACCTCACTACATGATTCCTGAGGAAATTTAGAAGCTGCTACACATCAAGAGTCAATACACATAGCAGAAGCTAAGGCTTTTCACAGCATTGAAATGTCTAAAGAGATCAAGCAATAAGGAACAGTGCATTACTTTTACGACTCTTAAAAATGTTCTCCATGGGGCCAGAGAGACAGCTCAGCTGTAAAAAAAAAAAAAATTGCAGCTCTTCCAAAGGACCAGGGTTCAATTCCCAGCATGTCTCTGGTGACTCACAACTGTCTGTAATTCCGGTCCCATGAGATATGACAACCTATTGTGGCCTTAACACGCACTGCATCCACATGGTATACATCCACATATGCAGGAAAACCATCCAGAAACATAAAATAAAACCATTTAAATGTAAAATAAATAAATAAATAAATAAATAAATAAATAAAAATTTTTAAAAACAGAGTTATTTGTGGGTAATCTTTCAGAAAAGAAAAGGAGCTATGATTCCACATAAACAAAAGGAATGTAGCCTGGAGACCAGAGCGAACAATTCTCCCTTGAAAGTGTCTGCAGAGACTGGGGACTGTGAAGGAGTGAGCATCCTGGTCCGAGCTAGCCAGTAGATCTGGAAAAACAGCAAGAGGCTCCAAGCCCACATATCTGCAACTTTCCTATTTTATATATAGGTTAATCTATTTGTTTATATCTTGCCTTATTTTAAAAGCAACAGCAACAATAACAAAAATCTAAGGCAGCTCAGGGAAAGGCATTCGAGGGAGTGAACGGAAGTAAACTTTTGGCAGGAAAAGCTGCACAATTTTAACAACAGTTATTCTTCCGGTCTGTGTGTCCAGGAGCCCCTTCTGTTTTGGGGTGTCCTCTTCAGTTTCCTTCATCAGGGTTTGTAATTTTCAACTTCAGAGGTCACAAAGACTAATCGGGAAAAAAGGAGTCTCCAGAAATAACACTGTGCATTGCAGCCAACTCACGTTCAACTAACTTGTCAAAAACATGTATTAAATAAAGGACAATCTCTTTGATGTTCACTGCCAGAAAACTAAACATTCATATGACAAGAACGAAATTTGGGGCTGGAGAGATGGCTCAGTGGTTAGGAGCACTGACTGCTCCTCCAGAGGCTGTGAGTTCAATCCCCAGCAACCACATGTTGGCTCACAACCATCTGCAATGGGATCTGATGCCCTCTTCTGGTGTGTCTGAAGATAGCTACAGTGCACTCATATAAATAAAATAAATTATATAAAAAAAAAGAATGAAATTTGACCCTCTCTTCTACCCCATTAAAAAAGAAAACAACATTAACTCTAGGGGCTGGAGAGATAGCTAAGAGGTTAAGCATGCTAGCCGCCCTTGCAGAGGACCCAAACTGAGTTCCCAGCACCCATATGGTGGTGCACAACCTCCTGTAACTCCAGTTTCAGGAGATTTGATGCCCTCATTTAGCCTCTGTCAGCTCTGCACTTGTCTCTTCTCTCTCTCTCTCTCTCTTGCTCTCTCGCTCTCTCGCTCTCTCTCTCTCACACACACACAAAGTGAATACGTTTTTAAAAATTTAAAATGTATTACACACCTAAATTTCAGATCTAAAACTATCAAATTAATAGAAGACACTTAATGATCCACTTCAAGCTTTAATACAGACAATGGATTGTTTTACAGGAGTACAAAAGGAACACAGTGCTGTGTGTTTACCTATGAGGGGAGGAGCTCAAATCTCTGGATATGCTTCTTAGAGGAAGGAACTCAATTGCCATACTTGAGCCATTGCTCCCCCAGGACATCTGTGGGAGGGGGGGGGATGTAATCCCAGCCTTCCCTGGAGCTGCTGTGTCTCCTAGAGAGACTGTCTCTACACTTCTGAAGTCATCTATTCTAGGTCTAACTCCCAAAGGCACCTTTGTTTCCAGTCTTGTCATCTTGCCACCACTTCTTGGCAGCCAGAACCTTCCAGCTCAGGGTACATTGAGTGGTTTTATATCTAATTCCACTCTCAGCCCAGTGATGGATGACGACAGGTGCCTTGGCAAGTGGTTGTGTCAGGTGTGATCATAAACATCTTATCTTTATTCATCAGCCAAGAGCCTCTTCCAGGGTTACCTGACATGGTCAAGGTCAAGAAATCTGTTTGTAGTGTGTTGGAGACATCTATTGTAGCTCTGAGCTGTGGCTCTTCTCTAGTCTATAAGCCTCAGAAATACGTGGTTTTAAGTAAGAAGGGGATAGAAGAAGGGGGAAGTGGTGAGATGCTGAGCAGTGCTCACACTTGGAAGTTTCACTTGGTGAAAGGGAAGCTGGCAAGATCCAGAAGTATCTAGAAAGGTCAGCAGAATTCAAGAGAGAAGACAAATCCACAAGATCAATAAGGGGTCAGAGTTTAGAAGTTCCAAGGCAACTGTCTTAGTTTGCATCCTGTTTCTGTAATAAATAAATACCATGACCAAAACAACTTGGAGAGGAAAAGGTTTGTTTGGCTTACATGCCTCATTGTAATCCATCATTGGAGGAACCGGAGGCAGGAACTCAAACAGGAACAGAGAAAGGAACCATGGAGGACACTGCTCACTGGCTTGCTCAGCAGGCTTCCCTATACTCCCCAGGACCACCTATGCAGGTGACACCCACATCAACCATTGATCAAGAATACATCTTTCAGACACATCCCCTGGACAGTCTGATGAAGGCAGTTCCTCAGCTGGGGTTCCCTCTCCCAAGATATGTCTAGGTTTGAGTCAGGTTGACAAGAATTGATCATCACCACATCTAAGGTCAGAGGTATTCTTAAGTGTAGGTCATTTCTGCAGCTAGCAAGGGTAGTGAGGTAGTGTTGAGTGAATCCCAACAGGACGGGGAGCAGCGGAAAATGAGAGTGTGATAGCCACTTAGAGCCACAAAGTCGTGAAGCATAGAGGTGCTGCTCAGTTTGTGGGAGTGATGTCACCTGAGGGACTGCTTTGGCTTTCCTGCAATGTCTCCTGAGGAACAAATGTGTGCGCATGTGTGGGTCTGGGTGGATATGTGTGTGTGTGTGCATGTGTATGTATGAGCACATATGTAAGTGCTCACAGAGGCCAGAAGAAGGCTTTGGACCCCTAGCAGTGGAGCCGCTTGCAGTTGTGCAATGCCTGACTTAGCTGGGAATCAAACACCTAACCTGTGGAAGAGCATCGAGCTCTCTCAAAAGCCAGCTTTCTAGAACCTTCACGTTTCCGTTTGTTACAGCATCCACCCATATCTGGGTGACCTAAACACCTGGGGCCCCAGCTGTGCACAGAGTAGCTCTAGGTCCTTATAACAACTGCATGAGATTCTAAACATGTTAACCTCGCCCACAACTGTGCATTGTATCACCTCTGGAGCAAAACAGCTCCACTAACCACACCTGCTAACACTAATCATTCTAGGGCTATTCTCAACCTGTGGGATGTGACCTCTTTGGGAGAATGTCACCTATGACCATCTCAGAAAACAGAGATATTTACATTATGATGATTAACAGTAGCAAAATTACAGTTATGAAGTAGCAATGAAAATATAAAATTATTATGGTTGGAGGGGTCAGCACAACATTAGTAATTGTGTTAAAGGGTCATTAGGAAGGTTGAGAACCACTGCTCTAGGGCCTTCCAGGAGACACAAAACCACTTTCCAAAGGACAGAAGGGAAGCCCATTGGTGTACCACAGGATGAATTTCTTGCTAGGTAACCCCATTACCCTAACATAATGTGGGATCACTAACTAGGGAAGTCTTTTGCTGTAACACAGGATGGGACTGTGCTAGGGAAGTACTTTGCTGTAACACAGGATAAGATGTATTCTTCATTTCTCTGAGAGTGCTATTGACCTGCAAGGAGCTTCAACTGAGAGAACAAATTTGTTTTCCATGCAAAATGACTCTCTAAGACAGTGGTTTTGAAAGTTTAATGGCCATGGCATTTACTTTTCCAGCTTATTAAAAATGCATTTTCCAAGTACCTAGCCCAAAGACTGTGGTTCACTGGACTGAGTCCAGGAGCTGTGTTAAGCCTTTTCACTACTCCGGCAGACTTGGCAGAGGTGAAGCAGACCACACCATGCAGATGTCACTTTATGGAAGGGCCAGCTGAGCTTAGGGCTGAGGAGAAACAAGAGTCACCTGAGATGCCAAAACTCAGCTCATGAGTGAAATAAGAAAAGAAAAATCCTTTAGGTGAAGTAAAATATAAGTAAAATAGCTTCAAACAAGAAAGAAACTGAAAATTGTAAATTAGATCTCAAAGGTTTTATTTCTTTCATGGTGCTTGCTAGGAATCAATGAGGTTTTTTGTTTGTTTGTTTTGGTTTTGGGGATTTGTTTTGTTCCAGATTATGGATTTGTTTTTTTGGTTTGGTTTGGTTTTTTGTTTGTTTGGTCTGGTCTGGTCTGGTCTGGTCTGGTTTGGTTTGGTTGGAGGCAATGGTCCATGTAGCCTAAGTTGGCAAGGATTTTAATATATAGCCCAGGATGACCTTGAACTTCAGATCTCCCTGCTTGTATATCCCTGGTGCTGGGCTGCCAAGTGGTACAGCACCACACCTGGTTATGTAGTGCTGGGGAGCAAATCCTGGGCTTCATTCACACTAGGTAAGCACTCTATCAACTAACCTACATTCCAGGCTTGACTGTTTTCCCGTTTTAAATGAGAAGCTATAATGCTTCCAATTCTGCTACAAAGGTAGACTACATATGTTCATTTGTTCCAATCACATTGCAGAAAAGTAGGCATAGCCCTGTCCTTCCTGCCTGGGGTATTCAAATCCAAAAGGAGAGGTTGAGAGCTCAGTTCATTGGTGGATTTGCCAGACATCCTTAGGTTAATCTCCAACACTGTAAACAGACTTGGAAAAGGCTTGGTTTTAGTTTTGTTTTTATTTTAAGCATAAAGGGAAGGAGCCATTTTCCCCCCTCTAAAATGGAGCCAAAAGACAGAAGCAGCATTGGTACTGATAACATCCTGGCTATCAGTTCTGGCTTTCCTGTCAAAAGTAGTGCCAAAAATAAGTATATCAACCGCAAACTTAAGTCTGATTTCTGTTGCCAATACACACAGTTGTGATGTGGTATGGTAAAATATGATCATGCTTTTTGTAATTCATCTCAGAAAGTCATAATGATGAGAAGATCTTGCCTATAAGTTCTCAGAGAACAAAAAAAGTTCTGTTGAAAAAAAGCATCATCTGTTGTTTCCTGAGAGCGAAACACTGCGTATGCTTATCGCTCTCACCCACAGAGTTCTGAGACTGTCATGCAAAGAATGAAATAGCAAACACGACAAAGCAGCAAGAATCATTACAAACAAGGGTTGTCAGGTTAGTAGCTCTACCTAACAAGTGAGATTGTTCCACTGATAGGTGTTGGTTGCATTGAAGATATAATCCCTACATAACAAGGGAAGTGAGTGTGGCTTGGCAGTAACTACGACGAGGGAGGTTCCAACTGAAGACCTATGCCCAAAGAGGGCTCATTAGCCTACAGCTGTTTAGGAGCTGACAAGCATCAGTATTTTATTAGCATGCCAGGAAAAGATATACACCCTGTTTATCAACTTGATAAGTTATAACAATCACTAATTTTCTGTATGAAACATTAAAATAACCTCTCAAGAATTCCTAATTAGGAAAGAACTTTGGGGACAGGGGAACCTTTAATCCCAGCACTCAGGAAGCAGAGGCAGGTAGATCTCTGTGCATTTGAAGCCAGCCTGGTCTATAGAGCAAGTTCCAGGACAGCCAGGGCTACATGGAGAAACCCTGTCTTGAAACCAAAAAGGAAGGAAGGAAGGAAGGGAGGGAGGGAGGGAGGGAGGGAGGGAGGGAGGGAGGGACTTTGTTTTTATGACTAATGGAATAAAGCATCCATCCATATGTGTATTGCAAAGTGAATCTCTTATTTCCTGTAAGATCAAGCTAAAATGTCCAGGAAGTCTAGCAGCATCCAGGCTGGCATCACAATGAACCATTCTTTTGGAGCTTGATGATGGATGCATTTAATAAAGGTGTGATGCATCTTGAGCAGCTTGTGGCTCCTTCTGAGCTGAGTCTGTGCCTTTCATTACCCTCATTCTCCCTAGAATATTGGAAGCTTATCCCTCGTCCCACTTTTATTCTTGCTGGGAAAGTGATACTGAAACCTAGCCTCATAGGGTCTATGGGAGAGAAAGAGACTCTCGGGTTCCACCCTTAGGATATGAAAGGCTGTAAGAGTCAGGGACCATTTGTGCCTCTTATACACAATGAGAGAATGTATCTTTCCCTGATATTAATAACCAAGGGAGAAGAAAGAATCTTATAACAGAAAGAAGAGAAGGGCAGGTGGTGTGAGCTCAGAGCGATCTACCTCGTTGCCTCGGGAAGTCAGATCTTTTTTCTATTCTTCCCATCCTCAGCTCCCTTGTCAATCTGCCTTTCAGGTCCTGTCCATCAGTGGGACACTCTGATAGAGACTATGCTGGTTGACTTTTATCAACTTGACATAAACCTAGACATATCTGGGATTTTAACTGAGAAAATCCCTTTATAAGATTAACCTATAAGCAAGTCTGCCATGCATTTTTCTTACTGACTGATGTGGAAGGGCCCTAAGCACTTTGAATGGTGCTACGCTGGACAAGTGGTCCTGAAGCTTTATAAGAAAGCAGACTGAGCTAGCCATGAAGACCAAGCCAGTAAGTGGCACTCCAACAAGACCTTTGCATCAGCTCCTACTTCCAGGTTCTTGCCCTGCCTAGGTTACTGGCCTGACTTCCTTTGTTGATGGACTATGATGTAGAAGTGTAACCAAATAAGCCCTTTCTTCCTCAAGCTGCTTTTGGTCATGGTGTTTTATCATAGCAATAGAAACCCTAAGATAGAGTGCAAGGAAAGCTAGGCAGGAAACTAGACACAGAGGCCTTTGTCCCGACCTCAGTACTTCCTTCATTTTGTCTGACCCTTGGCTCTGCTGCTACTGCACACTCCTCTCTGTGCAGCCTTCACTTGCTTCTAGACATCAACACCTGAGTCTGCTTCCCAAGATGGCCCAGGAGCCATGTTGTGACCAATTTCATAGGTTCAAGTGATTCCATTAAATTCCCTAGCATGCGCCTATGTCCTCTGTAGAGTCTACTGACTGACTATCTCATCAGTGTCACCTACATGAAGGAAGGAGGATTTTCTTTAAATATTGCACTTAGGCTAGCAAGACAGCACAGCAAATAAAGACACTTGCTACCAAGTCTGACTGCCTGAGTTGAATCCCCAGAACCCACATGACTGAAGAAGAGAAACCACCTTCTAAGCTGTCCTCTGACTTCCTTACACCGTGACATGGGTATATTCATGTGTATGCAGACAGACAGACGCACATGTACACAATATAAATGAATGTCATAAAATTTAATATTGTCCTTTTGTGAAATCTTTGAACCAGACAAAATGTACCTCAGTCGTGGCTGGAGATCCTAGAGCTGTGACCTCAGACTGAGCCCCTATCCAAAGCACTAAGTGCAACAAGACAACAGCTTGGGGCATCCAGGCCCAGGATAGTGTACCACCACTTCCTGAGGATCCTGTGGCCACTGGTGGCACAGAAGAGATAGAATACTTCCTAAGAACCTGGAAATTTGCTCTGACTCTTTGACCTGTTAGAATGTGACTTCTACCACCACCACCATCACCACCACCACCTCTTCTTGGCTTCCTCTTGCTCTGCCCACTGCTCGCTCCAGGCCCCTCTTGTTCTGGCTCACTCCACGCCTGCCTCGCTCCTGAGGGGTGGGAGGGGGCATCGCTGTGGCAACTGCTGACTTCCATTTTTAAAACCACACTAAGCCTGTTTTTCTGCACAAGTCTCTTGATCTGCTATTCCCTCCTTCTCAGCACTCTGCCTCCACCTCCTTGACCACACATCTGACACTCACCACCAGGAGAGCTGGATGGGGGGGGCACTTGACACAGAAGCAGAATCCAAGCAGAGATCTAGGTGGGGCCACTCGAGACACATGCAGAATCCAAGGAAGGTATCTATAAGCACCCATTAATACAAAACTCACTTTTCTTCACTTCAGAGAAGTTTCTAGATCTATGACAGTAAGAAGCCATTGACATGGTCAGTCATGTTAATTGGTAGTTGCTGTTTTCATTTGCCAAAGCAAATATAAAACTTAATGTTTTCTAACTAAGAATAAATCAATACTACAACCTTCCATATAACATTACTTCCAGTTTCTCCCCATGCACACCTCACTGAAGACTTACTGTGACTGTATAATACTTTTCTTATAAGGAATTGTTTTCCTTATACCATGAATTTTCACACTATAACATTAATTTTTGCCCTCTGTGCTGCCCATGTAACTCATCTTTTGCAAATTTGATAGTAACTCAAACAATATAAGGATAAGAGAAAGTACTATCTAACACATGACATATTGCTGATTTTCATGTCACCTTCTTTGAAAGGGTCTCTATGTCATACACATACACACACACACACACACTCACACACATTTAATGTACTCTGAGAAGCTGACCAACACATACATTTAAACAAAATCCCCCCATCCAAATCTGCCTTCTGTATGGTATGTCAGTTTAAGGCTTTGTGTCTACATACCTACAAATGGAAACGTGAAGTCAGGGCAAAGCCATAATTTCCTTCTCTCAGAAAATATTTTAAAAAGCATGAATTCTAATGAGAAAGGGAATGGGAGAATGAGCAGTAGACAATGAATTTGGGAGGGGGTCAGGGTCTCAACTGAGTGTATCCACCAGAATTACTCAGAGGTGTGTCCAACCCACAGCCCTGGGTCACTTATGACTGAGAATCAATGTGACAAAAAGCCCAAAATACTTATGAGTGTTTGCAGAGTTTGTTTTTTGTTTTTGCTTTGGTGTTTGTTTGTCTTTGGTTTGTTTTAATTTGGATATTGGTTTGGTTTGGTTTCATTTCAGTAATCCTATATATGGTTGTTGGGTGCGAATGTGGTAGATCATGTCACTATGCCAAAAGGTTAGACACACCTACAAGGTTTGTTACACCACAAACCATAGAGACCTCAGAATCTAACACTCTCTTCTGTCTCTGTAGGCACTGCACTCATGCACACACACACACACATACACACATACACACACACATATACACACACAATTTGAAGAGAGAAATGAATACAGAACACATAAATGAATTTCTTTAACCCAACTAATAAATCATAACTAAATATTAAAATAATAATTTTTAAACTGAAACATTTTAAGAACTAAATAAAGAGAAACAAAGCTGATATTCAAGTGAGAGAAGCAACACTGTTCAAAACAGGAGAACAATTCCAATACCCCAAGTTACTAATTCTCTGACACCCTCCCTAACACGGCAACATTCCTTCTCTTAAGAGAAATCTCAATGATTTGTGCAGAGGCAGCAGCACAGGGGAAGGAGTGTCTTTCTCGTGCATGGAGTAGGTGTACCCTACACCAGCCGGGTAACCACCCTGTTCCTTCTCTTACCTCAGGTTAAGTTGTCATCAGTGCAGCTGGCTCACTCCTGTCCTAGAGTCATGGGGAAAGTTTTCAAGGGTAATACTGTCAACATGTTTCTGAAAACAAAAACAAACAAAAAAACCAGAATGTGATGATTTTCATACATAAAATGTAAGAGACATAAACCTATAAATAACCATCCAATTAACCTTCCTCTACCTTTCTTGTCTTTCAAACTGATACAAACTTGCTCTCCTCCAGAAAACCAATTACAACTGGCACACGTAACATATATAAACACATACACTATAAACATGCAGAGATACAAACACACACACAACATATACACACTGTCAGGCACCACTGGCATGCTGGTCATGGGCGGCTGCATGGGCTCGAGCAGAAGAGCAGCAAGAGTGGGCGGAGATGTTCCAGGGGAGCGGCGGGTGGTGGCGGTCACCTGTCATGCTGGACAGAGTCGCCCGCTGAGAGAAAAGCTAGCTAGAATCCCTCCCCCGCCCCACGTGGACAGGGGCTTGTGGGAGTCTTGACTTACATGAATCTGAAATTCACGAGACATGTGGAGATTTAAGATGCGTTGATTTATTAACAGACGGCGGGTTTGGGTGGTGTGGAGCTTTCCCGAAACATGACGGAAGGGGTTTCATATTGGAAGTGGGTGGGGCTTCAGGTTACCTGACCTAGCAAGGGCTTTATGCTAGGTCTCTGGGTTTTGAGGGTGTGGCTGAACACTCAGCCCCACAATCCACCCTTTTTTCTTTCATAAGAGGAGGGGCAACTCTGAAGGTGGAGATATAATATAGGTCACATGTGGGGATGTTATCTCATGTGACAAAATGACAGTGAGTCTCTCTGTGGGAGGGACTGTGGAAGCTGAAGCTGAGAGAGTTAGAAGGCCTGGGAGGCCTGAAGCACCTGCCGTGTTAGAGGCTAGCCTCAGAGACTAGGGTGCGGGGCTTCTAGGGCTCTGCTACCAGGCTTTCTGGCCTTCAGGGCCTGTCACCCACAATTCCCTCTCAGGAGAGGTGTCATCTGTAGTGAAAATAAAAGAAAACACCACACAGGTTGGGGGTATAGCATAATCAAACCAAGGGTAATAGGAATTGAGGGTTGGGGTTGGGAAAGCAAGGAGTCATTGAATCAATTAAATACATATTGTACAATTTGAGAGTAATGACATCTGATTAATCTAAATAGACATTATGATTTCTTCACTAACATGTCACTTCAGCTATGTGACTTTGGCAAGAGTTTATCTGCAGTTGGTATCGAGTATCTCTGGGTCTTCAGTCAGATGAGATGACTGGAAGAAGACAGCTTGTCAGGTTTCAGGAGATGGCATTGTCTCGGCATCAGCTCGTCTCTGGAGTCTGTGGTCTGATGAGATATAGGCAGTTTGTCTCTGTTGGATCTGTGGATATAATCACAGGGAAGTAGCATCTCTGGCAGGGAGATGTCTGAAAGGTGAGCATTGAATCACTCTTGGAAAGCCAAAGGTGTTTGAGGAAATTGGATGGCTGAAGGAGAAAACATTGTGTTAATAATATCTGGGGTATACATCCACAGTTTGTCTGTGAAGGAAAATTAGTTGTTATTTAAAAGCTGAAAGATGGTAGTCAGCATGTTAATTTAACCTGTGGAAGTAAATTTAGATGACTTTCAAATCTTGAAGAAAAAAAAATTTAAAGAGTTGAAGAAAGTGTTGGACATATATCACGAGTATTAGAGAGAAAGGGAAATATTAAAACAAAAGGTGACAAATTTTTGGTTGAAAAGCGCAAATGTTACTGTAGGTATTCCTGTTTGAGAGAAAATTATTAATGCAGGGTTTAAAATCAGTGGGGGAGGGGGCCTGTTAGAAGCCAGGGCATTCCTCCCTTTGTTTTTCTTAGAGAAAAGAAAGGCTAACTTTGAAGAAAAGTTTAAAGTGAGAAAGATAGAAGTTTGATAACAGAGTCAGAAGGAGTAAAAGGCTATGTAAGACTGAGCCATGGCAGCAGTTCTCAGTCAGAGGGGGAGGGGAAAACAGGCAGCGGCAGTTTTTCTAGGCTCAGCCTGGAGTTTTTAGTTGTGAGAAAGAAATTGTAAGGTAAACAGAAGGGGGCAGATTGAGTCTCAGACCCTCTGCTATCGGGCAAGCCAGCTGGGCTATAGCGGGACACAAATGACCTAGAAGGTGAGGTGGGGAAAGGGGCAAGTAGGGAGCCAGCCCTCTTGTTACAGGCGAGTCAGCTGGGCTGTAACCACCAGGCTGCAAATGGCAGAGGAGTGGGGGAGGTTTATATTAGGCTAGCAGGCAGAATTTGAAAAGCTAACCCCTGGGGGAGGGGCAAACCACTTGGTAGGCAGAGCATGGGAGATTTTTTGCAGGGAGGGGTAAAGAATGGGGATTAAGGGGTCTCTGTCATTTTGTGGGGAACACGTGGAGAGAGAAACTTAGTTTTTTGAATTAGGCAGAAGTTAGATTGTAGTTAACAATTAGAGGAAAGACGTTAGCCGCAAGCACGAGAAGGAGGGAGGAGGTGGAGGGCGGGTGGACAAAGGTGTAACTCATGGTTTTAACAGGTGTCAGCGGGGAGAGCTTCTGAGCTGGCTTTGTGTATATTGTCCACCACTAACCAGAGGGAGATGGTGTCCCGTGTCCCTTGGGAGTGCGCAGGCATGGAGTTGTCTATGTCTCTTGTCTAGAGCAGATGTCTCAGGGGGGCAGAGATTGTCATAGAAGCTGGCGCAGAAAGCTTGGTGTTTGGGCAGGAATGAACTAGTCAGAGCTCAGTGGGCATTTGTGTAAGGACTCCCATATCTCTGCTCTGGGCCCTAAACACCACGGGGGGGGGGGGGGAGAGCGCAGCAGGGCAGAGATCGTGGAGATGAGTGGCTGTGTGTCTGAACACGCCAGCACATCGATTCGGCTTCTATTTTCAGGGTCTGTGGATGTGCAGTAAAATAGAAGGGAGAGAGTGTACGCAGGGTGTGTGCTAGGAAAACAGGAGTCTAGATGGTGTGTCTTGTTGTGACTCTTTTATTCTTGGAGTTCACCCCATATTAGGCGCCAGATGTTGGGCACCACCCGCACGCTGGTCACGGGCGGCTGCGCATGGTCGAGCAGAAGCGCAGCAAGAGTGGGCGGAGACATCCCGGGGGAGCGGTGGGCGGCGGCAGTCCCGGGTCATGCTGTTCAGTCGCACTGGACAGAGTCGACCACAGCGAGAAAGGCTTCTCATCCCCCTGTCCCGCGAGCTGGCACGCAGCAGCGGGGGCGTGCGGGAGTCTTGACTTACATGAATCTGAAATTCACGAGACATGTGGAGATTTAAGATGCATTGATTTATTAACAGACGGCGGGTTTGAGTGGTGTGGAGCTTTCCCAAAACATGTCGGAAGGGGTTTCTTTATATATTGGAAGCAGGTGGGGCTTCAGGTTACGTGACCTAGCAAGGGCTTTATGCTAGGTCTCTGGGTTTTGGGGGCGTGACCGAACACCCAGCCCCACAACATACAACATATATGCATAAACATATACCCACACATACACACAACAAATACACATACATATACATATCCAAATGTAACCTACACATATACATACAACATACACAAATATATATAACATATATATACAATACATACAGACAAAATATATACATACAAATATACACATACACACAACATACATGTACATACATATGCACACACCACACATACACACATACATAAACACATTACATCCATATGTCATGTGTGTACACACATCTAATAGACCAAAGGCACAGACAGAGGATCCAGATAGAACTCCTAATGGCCAAAATTAGAATCATTTGAGCAACAAAATAAAGTAAAATTCGATTTTATAACCCAAAATTTAAAACCTGCAAGTCCACTTATGTAAGTCAATATTGCACAAATTAATAAATGAAAGGAAGCCAACTTTTCATGCAGAAAAATTCCAAATATGCCACATAGGTCTCCTGATTAGAAATCTTACTCACTGAATTCAGGCCAGGAGATCAAGGTAAACCTCATGAATCTTGGTGACAGTCACACCCCTGAAGAAAAGAGCATCAAAGATCTGTGCCCTCCCTCACAGAACCACAAACCCTATCCTAATCATGAAATTAATGTTAGAGAAATGCCACTATGGGAGATCTTAACATATACCTGACCAATGAGTGTTCTTCAAAATGTCAAAATCACAAAACAAGAAAATCTGAGAAGCACTTATTGAAGAGGAGCCTAAGGAAACAACTGAATGCAACTCCTCCTCCTAGGTGGGACTCTGTAACAGGAAAGAGGAAGGTTAAGGGGTTATCATAATTCTCAACAGACCTTGCACGCCTATGACTTAATTTTACATAGAATATACACTTAAGACTTTTTTAGTATGCATGAGAATTATGTGGCTGGCTTATGAAACACCTGATAAGTGGGCTCAGTTCCCCAGAGTTCCTGATACCTTCAGGCTTGCATGCCTAATGAGTTCCAAGGAATACACACACTGCTGTTCCTAGCACAGATCAAGAACCACCCACCGAGCAAAGCTGAATGTGTTAACCCATCCCTACATAGTAAGTAGTTATGTTTCCTGCCTTGCGGGGCAGAGGGCTAGCAGCCTTCACTCCAACAATCCAATTTTAGCTACCCAACCAGAATAAGTCAATTAAATAAGCCAAATTAACAGTGTAAATCAGGAAAAGGAGATGTTTTTAATGCGGTCAGCTGGGAAAAGGGTGATCCTAGCAAGGGCCCAAGTTCATCTCTAGGGTCCTTGCATGAGGATAGGTTTAAGAAGAAGGTAAGATATATGCATAACTAAGCAGGCTGGCCAAGGTGAGGTCCTGCCTACTGTCTCAGCTCCAAGTCTCTTCCACAATCTCACATGACAGGTTGCAAATCTTTCTCCAGGATCCGAGTTGTGTTTAGAAAGAGATATAGTCATTCTTTCCAGATGGCCTGTAACAGCCAGCGAGTTAGATAGTTTTAGTTAGTTAGTTAGTTAGTTGGTTAGTTAGTTAGTTGGTTGGTTGGTTCCTTCGTATCTGGAAGTATATCAGAAGAATTAACTACCCTTAAAGGCACAGAGGTTATTGCATTAATGTGTTAACAGATACTAAATCAATCTCAGACAACCTGAGGCCATGAAAGATGTGGTCAAAAGATGACAGAGTAAGGGCTGGGAGAACATGAGCTGGAGCTACTATTATATCTGTCCAGCCTTGGAGCCTGCACTACTCCGACATTCCTATGTGAGATTAGATATGTCCTTACTGTCTGAGCCAGTTGAGCCCATGCTTCTCAGCAGCTCAGTTAAGGTCACATGGAAACAGCCTTTCAGATCCCATCTGCTTCTGCACACTTATTCACTAACACCGGTCATCCTGACGTCGCCTTTCCCAAATATATGGCTCATCATGCATTGGGCTCCGTCAGGGACAATTCTTTCCCTGACAGTCTGACCTCAAGTCCCCCCATGGCTGCCTGTTTGTCCCCTGGGCTTAGCTCAGAACATGACTTCCTCAAACCGGCTACACAGATTGTCAAACACATGCCGCCACCCCAGCACTCTAGTCTGCCACCCCACTTCACTGTCCTCTGAGAACTTACACTGATGGATTCCTGTTTCAGTTCCCACAGGCCTCCTCCATTTCACACTCTTGAGAATCATGGCCCTCTCTTTATTCCTGTCAGTTTCTATATCTTCTGTGCCTAGAAATTCGAGGGATGCTTGACAAATGTTTGCTTAACAGATGAATTAACTCAACAGCTAACATATGCCCACTTTAAAATAAAATCACACTTTGTCCAAATGTGAGAACTTCAAGATGATTGACAGCCGACGGTATAAGGGTATCTTCTCAGCGCTCTGTGTAGAGGACCATATGTTGTATCTATATATAATGCACTCAGATTCCCAGAAAAAAAGATCAAGCCAGGTTGTCAGCAAAACACCCAAGGAATAGAAACCAACAGATCCACACACCAAGCCATAGCAATGCCAAGAGCAATGAACTCAAGTGACAGCTTCGACCTACAGAGGACCCACAACAGTTAAAATATACCCAGCTCAGAGGGGGACACTCGTATTTCTAAAACAAGACAAAAGATAATCCCATATATTTATGAGGTGTGAGGTTTTTTAAATTTTATTTTGTTCATTTTTTGTTTCTTTGTTTGTTTTGGGTTTTTTTTTGTTTGATTGGTTTTTGGTTTTTGGGTTTTTGTTTGTGTTTCTTTGTTTGTTTGTTTGTTTGTTTGTTTGTTTGAGACAGGGTTTCTCTCTGTAGCCCTGGCTGTCCTAAACTTGTCCTAAACCAGGCTGGCTTCAAACTCACAGAGATCCACCTGCCTCTGCCTCCCGAGTGCTGGGATTAAAGGTGTACACTACCACTGGCTGGCCTGCTTTCTAAAATCAGCATGTGAGCCAGATACAATGGCATAGGCCAGTAATCCCAGTACTTGGGAGGGTGAGGTAAAAGGACTATGGAAAGTTCAAGTCCAGGGCACATAGCGTAAGACATCCTACACTATGGTATAAGACCCCGTCTCAAAAGTAAACACATGAATGAATGAACAGTGATACGTGTTCTGAGGAATGAATCATGGCACTCAGCATGGGGCCAGGAGGAGTGAGTAGAGGCAGGGCTTTGCTTCTTCAGCATCTCTGAGTTCCTGAGTGTTGGATGTATCCTCCACACTGAACTCACTCTCCAAGGTCTGAAGACCACTGAGTGTCCAGAGGAAGAATTTTAGTTTTGTATTTCTAAAACTTATTTTTAAACCCACGGAGTGTTTCCCCAGTCTCCTTCTCTAGGAAGAAATAAAAACTGCCTACTGATTTTCCAGTCAAACCACAACCAGTAACTGGGTGAGAAGGAGTCCTCTAGCACAGACCCTTGGATAGAGTCAATGCTGTGATTTTTCAGCCCTCAAGTTGAGAGTTCCATACATAGATGCTTCATGGCCATTTTCAGGAGCATTTACAGACAGACTGATCAATTGCAAAGGGCTTTTAAATCAAGCTATGCTTTAAAACTTATCCTTTGATGAATTTACTACCAATTTTATTGGTTCCTGGTTCCTATAAACACACCTGCATTGGTCCCTTTTGGTCTCTGATTTGTTGATTGACATGAGCTTCTTGCTCTGTTTCTGCTATTAATCTAAGTATTCTGTTTCTTTGTCTTCCAGGTTGTTCTAGTAATCCTTCTCAAAAGAAAAAGGGGGGTGGGTGGGCAGTGATAAAGAGATGGCTCAGAAGTTAAGAGCACTTGTTGTTCTTCCAGAGGACCCAGGTTCAGCTCCCAGCATCTACATGGTTACTCACAACCATTTTTAACTCCAGTTCCAGGAGATCCAGTGCCTTCTTCTGGCCTCCATGGGCTCCAGGCACGCGCGCGCGCGTGCGCGCGCGCGCGCGCACACACACACACACACACACACACACACACAGAGAAAATGCTGCTTGATTCAGGAGGGGAAAGAGGACTGACGGTTTGAAGAACTGCAAAATCACAGGCAAGTTAAGAACAGGAATGACTTACTTAGAGTTAGCAAACCCTATATAGAGATTATAAACTTCACAGGCATAACCCACATAGTAGCACTGGAAGTCAGCAATCAGGACATCTTATTTGGCCAGGGCAAGCTGAGAATGCTATGCATGTAATCAAAATGCTATAAAAGCATAAAGGAGGAGGGGGATGTGATATGGGGTTCTAGGGGGATGGGGAAAGGGGATGACATCTGTATTGTAAATAAATAAAATATCCAATTAAAAAAAAATAAACCATGACTTTCTACACGAAATAAGTCTCTCTTTAAAAGCATGAAGAAATATCTTTGGAGAGGATTTACTCTAACAGGAAATAAAGAGTTGGTTAAATGACAATAGGGACCTCAGAACTCGGAGGAAAATAACCATATAACCTTAAATTTTGCAATAACTACCTTGGATAAAAAAGAAGTTACTTGGGCTGGAGAGATGGCTCAGAGGATAAGAGCATTGACTGCTCTTCCAGAGGTCCTGAGTTCAATTCCCAGCAACCACATGGTGGCTCACAACCATCTGTTATGAGACCAGATGCCCTCTTCTCATGTGTCTGAAGACAGAGACAGTGTACTCATACATAAAATAAATATTTTAGAAAAAAATAAGATAGTCACAGTGAATGAAAAGGCTTTTAAAAAAAACAAAACAAAAAAATCCATTACTTTTTCCAAGAATATCTATGTAACAGCTGAGGATGTGGCTCAGTTGCTACAGTGCTGCCTAGCATGCATGAAGCTCTGGATTTTATACAGATTAAACCAGATAAACTGGTCTTGGTGGCCTGTGCCAACACTTGGGGGTTGAAAGCAGGAGGATCAGAAGTTCAAGAACATCCTCTTCTACATAGTGAGCTTAAGGCCAGCTGAGGATACAAGAGACCCTATCTCAAAGGGAAGGAAGAAAAGGAAGGAAACAGAGAGGAAGGGAAATATTTTCTTCCTATCTTCCTCAGAGCACTTACCTTAGAAAGCTTTGAATTATGGTACAATCTCTTCTCCTTGAAATATATATATTTATATATAAGTACTAAATATATATTTATACTTACATAAATGTATTTATATATTTATACTTACATATACTTATACATAAATGTGTATACTTATATTTATACTTACATATACATATCTATATGTACACACACACTTTATAATACCAAGTTGGCATTTTGCCTGTTGGCCTTGTGTGTATTTATGAATGTTTTTCTCAAGAGTCTGGGAGATATCACCTTGATTGGACATCAAGAAAGATGGTGTCTTTGTCTCGGCTTCTGTTAGATGCAGGACCCTAACTCAAGGGGCTCCTTAGTTTAAATTGCGAAACTATCTCTTGTTATCAAAATATACTGTTTGTCTACTCTCTGACTCAAGCTAAGTACCCAAGGTGGATGGCCACTTCTCCTCCCTGGTGAATTATGAAAATGAACTATGAGTGTCAGGTGGTACCATCCAGTCCTCTTACTTGAGGACTATATGTTTATCCTAAGAGACTGTTCATACTGCACTGTGTCTGTTTGACTGAGTTGTCTTTCTACCTTTGCAGTATCTCAGTGGATTTTTTAATTGGATATTTTATTTATTTACATTTGAAATGATATCCCCTTTCCCAGTTTCCCCTCTGTAAACCCCCTATTCCATTCCTACCTCCCACTCTCACCTCACCTCCCTGGAATTATCCTATGCTGGGGCATCAAGCCTTCACAGGATCAAGGGCCTCCCATCCCATTGATGCCAGAAAAGGTCATCCTCTGCTACATAAGCAGCTGGAGCCATGGGTCCCTCCATGTGTACTCTGAGCAAATCTCAGTGAATTCTTGTGGTGTACCCCACATTCTGGCTTTGTTCTCAGTAACAAAATCCTTTTCTTTCACATCACCCTCAAGAGGAAGATTTCCAGGTAGAAAGAAAATTTTGGTTTTAGTGTATTTCTACAACAGGTGCCATTCTTTTCTTTCTAGATATCCAAAAATTAACATCTTTAAGTTTCAAAACCTTCAAAGCACACTTTGTGGCAAATGTTTGTGTCAGGCGACTGCACTGCTGCCGGGAAGGCGGGAAACTGGCAATATGCTTAGATGGGGGGTTTTGAGCAAATATTGACAACTGACACACTCTCTCTCATTCTCTCTCTCTCTCTCTCTCTCTCTCTCTCTCTCTCATTCTCTCTCTCTCTCTCATTCTCTCTCTCTCTCTCTCTCTCTCTCTCTCTCTGTGTGTGTGTGTGTGTGTACTCACAAGTGCACACATGTGTCTATGCATATGTGGGACTCAGAGGTTAGTTGGGTGACAGGGTCTCTCACTGAACCTGAGTTCACTGATGATGCCAGACTGGCTCCCCAGTGAGCCCAAGAATGCCCTTGTCTCTGCCTCACTGGCATTGGGATTGTAGGCAAATGCCTCCATGACACTGGGTGCTGAAGCCTGAACTCAGGTTGTTGTACTTGTGCAGGAAGCTCTTGACCAACTAAACCATCTCCCAGGCCCTGAAGCTGACATTGTCAATGATGTGTTTGTTACATTCAACTGAAATTTGGGAGACTCTTTTTGTGTACTAGATGAGTAAAGGTCAGAATCGACCTTTAATTGAGTTGTTCCCCTAATAGGGAAAAAAATAAGTGATTAGAAAAAAAAAACATGTTGGAATGGAATCTTGAAACTTTCATAAATGAAAAAAGTAGCATTTTAAGTATTTCCATGGGTGTGCTTAAATGCTACACATCTGCAGTCCATACAACAAGAGCAGCCCCTCTGTCCTAGTGAATCCATCATCTTTCTAAAACCCAACATTATATTAGCACTCAATGAAACCATAGAAACCATTTGGTAACACATCTCTCACCACAAAACAATTGTAGTCAGTTCTGTCAGATCCTTATTTGCTTGTAGAAATGATGAGTTTCCCCAAGAGGAGAGAGAACTGATCAGCTTGGGAGCTGCAGGTGGCCATTCCAACACACAGGCAACAGCAAGAACAAAAGTGCCCTTGTGGCAAAGGGTCACACCTTCTGTGTCACTCACTGAGAGCTACACAAGCTCAATTCCCTGTTGTCAGTAAGCAGCATGCTTTAGGAATATAGAGCTAAACAAGATTCCCAGAGGTGACACCGCAATTCGAAGGCCAAGAATATGGATGGCGCATAGTTTTGTGCCACCAGCCCTCTTGATATCCTTTAGTCTCCCGTCTTTAACCCACCTTATAGCAACATGATCATCAGTTCTTTTTTGGTTTCTTGCTGCTGAGATGTAAGAGTTTCTTTTGTGAGTTTTGATTATTAACTCTCTAGTGAATGCATGGTTCGCAAAGACTCTCTTCAGTCCATTGCAAGCCAACTTCATTCAGGAGTGACAACCAGGTACTGTGAGAAGGAAGACCCTGAGGTGGCACTATGGGTGCAAGAGCAGGAAGAAGCAGCTTGAGGATCACACATTTGCTACTCCCCATCAGAAAGCTCCTTTGGCACTGAATGTCCTGGGTAGACCCAATGAGAGAGAATAGGAGATCTGGTCTAAGAGAAAGCCCAGAATGGGGACTGTAAAGTGGTTGCTGAGTAAGCATGAAGGTCTGAGTTCAGATCCCCAGCTTGTCTTTCTTGGATATTCATGCTTGTGTTTTCACACTGGGATCTGGGTATCTGGAGTTAAGATGTTTGAGGCATTTCTTGGCACAGCTATCTGGTCTTGTCATTGTGAGATGGGTGTTCCAGTTGCCCCTTTGAGATAATAGGCAAGTGTGGTGGCTGTCAGGTCCCTGGTGCTTCTGAGAGCCAGTAGGTGACACAAATGAGATGGAAATGGACTGGAAAGAAAGGCTAAGTAAGAGTGGCCATGAGAAAGAACTAGAAGGACCAGGGTCTCTGCCAAGAGTTAGAACCTCCAGAGAGAAGGTTGAGTAGGAGGAGGGGGCTCCTGCAGGTAGACTGCGAAATGACTACAAATGAGTCTGGAGAAAATGGAATGGGAAAGAGGAAGAAGAGTGAAAATCTCCTCCCAGCATCCAGTTCAGTGTGGTCACTGGAGGTTCCCGGTAGAAAGTGATTCTGCTGATCAGAGGCTAACACAGAGCGTGGGCTAGAAGAAATGGCTGTAAAGGTCAATAGGAAAGAGCTCATGTGGGTCCAAAGTAAGAGGCAGAGTCCCCAGGGAAGGGAGGAGGAGTGGGATGAGGGGCTCCCATAGACAGGCTGCAGTAGAATGAAGAGTAGGTATACTGTTGTCAGGAGTTCAATCTTAGCAATGAGAAAAGTAGCTAACACTCACAATCAATGTCCCCCTAAAGGATCCATTTCTTCTATGTCTTAAGTTTGACCAGACCCTCAGGTGTAACCTCCCATGATTCTTCACCTTCTATTCCCAAATGTTCCAGAACATAAAGGAAATACAGAATTCTTATAAACTTTTATGACTGGGTTTCGGCTTCATTATTAAGGCTGACAAAATCAAACACTCGTGATATTCTGCTTGTGTTTTACAACCTGTGAAATGGACTTTAATGACCAATACTAGAGACCTGGGATGACCTTTTCCTTCCCTGTATCTGAGTTCCTAGACTCTTTGGATCCATCATAGCTTGTTAGGAAGCTGAGTACTTGTGGGACTGTGAGCTTTAGAATCCATTTCTAAATGTAACAATGAAAGACCTTCAGCTCCACTCCTCTCCAGCCACACCCTGGGACCAGCCCCAGGGACATCATCTCATATGCTTATCATATGCATATCAGCTCTGGTGCTTTATGCTTACAACATTCATTCCCCTTCAGGTTTCTCTGGACACAGCACTATGGAATTGTTATCATAGTGCCCATATGCAGAACATTCCAGAAAACACTCCTGAGAAAAGTGTCTGACATTTCAATATTCTTTCATATTTCATTCTCCTTGGTTTGCATTATGCTAGTCCTATAATATCACGAAATAGGCAATGTCATCAATACCCACTCAAAATCAAGCAGTGGGCATGCTCCAGGAATGTCGATACTTTAAATATCTAACAACACATGTTTCTAACCAAAAAGTCTTCTCCTTTTATGAGCCCTTTTCAGAGCAGACAGATTTCAGACAGAACCTAACAAAAGGCAAACTCACAGCATGGTATTCTCCAAGACATAGCAGACCCTCTATGTGGAGGCTTCTATCAGACCACAATATCTCTATTTCAGAACATGATACCTTCCTAAGTTCAACCTCCAAAGACAGAGTTAGCCCAAAAAAGGATTACAGGGAGGAGCTGAGATGACTAAACTGGCAAATTTGTACAGTTTCAACACCCTATAGCGTGGGGAGTCAGAGAGAGGAGACTCCCTGGGGTTTGCTGGATGTCTAGTCTTGTCCAGTGAGCTCTAAGTTCAGTCTAGACCTCAAATCAAAAAATAAAGTAGAGAGCAATAGAAGACACCCAGTGCCAACCCCTGGTCTCTGTACACATGTAGACATGCACCCGAACACACACATGAGGGGACTGGTTATAAGGCAGCTCTTTTACAGCTACTCACAGCCAGTAGCCCAGTGAAGTCTTTGATCTCTCTCATCTTTCAACCTCCCTTTGAAATCAAGAGACAGGGAAATATCTTAGAAATCAGGCCAGTCAAGAAAACATTTCTCTCAGCCTTGTAGCCCATTAAAAGAAAACTCGAACCTTTTACTCCAGAATTATAAGTTATACTTAAGGAAATCGATAGCTGTTCACTTTTGGTGCTGTGTATTAAAAAGATGGTCCCTGACTCATCATCCCTGTGGCTGTCCATCCTGAGAAGCAGAAAAGAAACCATTAATAGGATGGTTAATAACTCTAAGTGGATACTCAAGAAAAAATAATGTGAGCCTCAGAAGAAAGCCACCAACAGAGGTAACATTAAGGGTACAGATGTAAAGGGTCGCTAATGGTGTCTGCCAATATAAACTGACAACAGGGGGACCAATAATAAGAGAAGGAGAGAGACCCCACCCCAAGTAAAAATGGCAGGACAGGTCAGAAAATGTCATGAGACAAAAACATCATGACCAGGTTCAAACAAAGGGTTCAGCAAGGTGGTCAGTAAGGACACAACCCAGACACAAACAAAGGGATGCTATCAACTCCTTAAGATCCACAGACAAATGCAGAGGGAACGTCAGGGCAGCTGGAAAGCTGCTGGCCTGGCCTGACTGGAGCTACTCACTGTTTGTCACAACTAAACTCACTGGTACAAGGTGACCAGGGTAGAACATAGCCTATTTGTTTAGAACATTTAACTATTTGTTTTGTTAAGTGCCACACTTCTAGCACTAAAAGAGAAGTATGATTGGTCCTACGAGGCTTATGGAAACCCACAGCTAGCTGGGGCCCTCACATGGAGCCCAGGCTATGCTGCAGCACCTGAAAATGGAGAACATCTCTGCCCCTGGCAGAGCTGGCAGATAAAGTCAGATTATCACCAGGGCTAATCCTACGTGGGACTGCGTAAGGGTATTCTGGGTCATGGTGGAGCAGGTGCCTAGAACCCCAAGACTCTGCAAATTCTGGGTAGGATTCTGCATGAGAACCGGCAGGAGTTTGGTGCCCCCCAGAACCCAGGATCCTGAAAAGCAGTCACGGTCTCCACAGAATTACATAGGCCAAGCTATAGGCCTCAGGCCCTAGGGATTTACATACTAATGAAGGCCAGAGGGCAGAACAAATTAAACATGCCTCCCCCAGATCCTCCCCCAATCCTCCCCCTTTCTCCCTCCCTATATAACTCGGGACTGCCCTGAATTCTGGGGGGTACGCCTAGATCCATCTATCATCCGCCATGACAATAAACCTTTCTGGAACCAAGGACTTCCTCGTGTTATTGGGGCCTGCCGCCACCAAGGCCTCCAGGCCGCTGGAACTATAGGATTTCTCCCGAATGTGGGACCTGCCACGGCAGTGGAAGCCCCTCTGGGGCCGCGCTGCTGTGGTGGCTTTTAAATTTTCCCCACAATCCTGCTTTCCCCCTCCTTACACACAGGGATTAGAAAACCGGGAATGCATTGAGGTCAACTCCAGCTAGTTATGGGTATGCAGCTACACCCTCTGCCTATTGACCCTCTGTGGCTGTCTCTACTGCAGTGACAGGTGGGGGTGGGAGCCCTTGGTTCACCTTCCACGTGTCACAGTCCTTCTTGTTTTTCTTCCTTCCATCTTGCAGCCATGGTCCTAACTCCAGAGAGCATCTGAGTCACTGTTTAATCCATCAGCTCAGAGCCTGGCTCCCACTAGAGGCTCATTCAAGTTTTGTTGTGGAGTTTAGGAGGAGTCTGTTGTTTTCATTTTATTGATTACATTAGTTTTTTGGAAGCAAACCAACAATATTATAGGGGCTAAAGAAAGAGTTATGAACACCAGAAAGACTGCTCAATAGTTAAGAGCACTTTCTGCTTTTCCAGAGGACCTTGAGTTCCGTTTCCAGCACTCATGCCAGGTGACTCACGAGCACCTGTAATTCCAACTTCAGGGGAATCTGACGCCCTCTTCTGGCCAGCTCGGGCACCTGCACTCACATGCATAGACACACACCCTGTAGTGTTTACATCAGAATATCCCTGTCCCCATAGGCTCCTGAGTTTGAATACTTGGTCTTCAGTTGGTGGCACAGTCTGGGAAAGTCTTGCAGAGAAAGTATGTCACCAAGGACAGGCTTTGAGAGTTGAATGATTTGTGCCCCTTTTAGCTCATTGTCCCAGCTTCAAGGTTATGGCAGAGGATGTGAGCCCTGAGCTCTCCACTCCAGCCACCAGAAGGGTCATTTGTTGTCACACCTCTGTTCCCACCCTGGACATTATCCCTCTGGAAACATGAACTAAAATAAACGCTCTTGTCTTTAAGTTGCCTTTATCATGGTGCTTTATCACAGCAACAGAAAACTAATACAGACATACAATTTACAATAACAAAATGAACCTGTCTTTAGAAGGAGCTGAGCCTCCCCTTTACCTCCATTCTCTTTCTTGAAATAGTCAGTGTTAATATTCCAGGCCTTCAAGAAGCTGACATGGGCCAAGGACAAGGAACTGGGCTTCAGGCAGGAATCTGACATTAGGCTAGAACAAAGAAGTAATTTCAGGCAGGAATCTAAATCTTAGGCTAGAACAAAGAAGTAATTTCAGGCAGGAATCTAAATATTAGGCTAGAACAAAGAAGTAATTTCAGACAGGAGTCTAAATTTTAGACTAGAACAAGGAAGTAGGCTTCAGACATGAAAATGACTTTGTGCTAGGACAAGGTAGTAGGCTCAGATACTTTGGTCATCCTGATAAGCCCTTAGAAACAGTGATCATGGGACTGTTCACATAATTGGGTTTAATGCCTTGCTTTTTTTTTTTTTTTTGACTATTTGTGTTTATTGTCTTGGTTGTTCCTTGACTATTTGCATCTATTCTATTGCTAGACAACCCTCAACCTAGAACTGATCTTAATACATGCATGTAATTAAAATGGTATAAAAGCAAAAAGGAGGAGGGGGATTGGATAGGGAGTTCTAAGGAGGGAAATGGGGAAAGGGGATGACATCTGTATTGTAAATAAATAAAATATCCAATAAAATTTTTTCAAAAAACACAAAAAAATTCCACGCCTTCTGTACTTCACTAAAAGTATCTTTCTTTAAAAAGAAAAATAACTCTATTGTTGCAATAAAATTGAAAGAAGAAAATATTTAATATTTAATACTCAGAGCACATTAACTCACCAAAATTTAAAAAAAAAACTGTTTTAAGCACTGTGATAAGTGCTGAAGAATGAACTTAAATACCTGAGTAGCAAGTATTATCTGTCCTTTCCTTTGGTGAGTTGGATAATACCCCATTCTCAGTAAGAGAAGACTCCAATGGGAAGCAGCAGTAAGTCAAGTCAGGGATGGGAAGTGTTAATGCTGAGAGGGCTGTGAAGCAGCTAAGGCAGTCTGCCCTCAGATCTCAAACTAAAGTCAATCTCAACCCAGGAGAAAGTCAGAGCTCAGTGAGCACCTCAGAAGGTGCCTAGGTGGTCATTAATCACACTCATCATGTAGTGTGGTTCCCTTTCCTCAGGGAGCTGCTCAGTGTTGCATGGCTTGTCTTGGCAAAAAAAAAGTGTGGACAGATGACTATTTAGCCTGATAGGGAGTGGACAGCAAACCTAAAATATGACCTCACCCAAGTCCAGATTAAGAGTTCTCTAGACCCACAGGGGAATGGATCTAGATGTAAAACTCTCAGCTTCTTCTCTAACACCATGTCTGATGGCATTCTGCCAGACTTCTCCCCATGACGATAATGGACTAAACCTCTGAAGCTGCAAGCCAGTCCCAGTGAAATAATTTCATTCATAAGAGTTGCCATGATCATGGTGTCTCTTTACAGCAATGAAACCCTAAGACACCGAGGAACACCTTCAGTTGGTCTAGCACACATGCAATTGAGTTCCTGATGGAGAAAAGATTGAAATGGACAGGAGTGGAAGAGTACTTGAAATAAATATAATAATCTCCTGTCTGATGAGAGTTGTAAGTTAGATGATCTCATGATGAAGAAGATATAATTGTTTTCATACAGTTTTTGATAGATGCTCAACACTCAGTACCAGACACATCTGCCTACCTATCTGCTGTAGGTTGAGCAACAGCCCCTGAAAAATGTCCTGATGTCCTAAACACTTAGTAACTATGAATATTACTGTGTTTGTGTCTTCTCTCACCGCTGCGACAAAATGCCTAACAAAGGTGCTTAAGGAAGAAAGGTTTATTGTGGCTCCAAGTTTTGGGATATGGTCCCAAACATTGTGGGGAAGCCATGGTGGCAGGAGGAGGCAGCAGCTGGTCACATTCTATCAGCAGTCAGGAATTAGAGGGAGAGTAATGTTGGTGTTCTGCACCCCAGCCCATGATCTGGTTCCACCAAAATTAGGGCGGGTCTTCCTTCCTCACACTAGAAAATCCCTCATGGGTGCATCTAGGGGTATGTCTCTTAGGTGATTCTAGGTCTTGTTAACATCAATATCTACCACCAAAAATATCGTACTTGTAAATAAGATTTCAGATATAGTCCTACTGAAGTGAAGTCACACTCTATCAGGGTGGAATCCAATATGACTGACTGGTGAGTGTCCTTACAAGGAAACAGAGAGATAAGGAGGAATACATGAGGAAATGTCCACTAGATGATGATACAAAATAAAGGAGAGAGGGA